>NW_027500827.1:0-49323 GCF_021521415.1 Bidens hawaiensis
TCAGGCAACTTGTCTCATTCTACTTGCCTGTGTGCATACTAAAAGTCCGCTATGCTGAGTGAGTTCTAGTTAATTAACATACATTACATTCACTTACTTACCAATACACGTCCGAAGATACGTATTAATACTTACCTATTCGTCTATCATTCAATCATACATACATACATTCATTCTTCCTACTGACCACATACCTCGGTTACTATAAAGATCCAGTCCTCACATACCTTGGATATTATAGGGGTCCAGACCCTGCATACCTCGGAATTAATAAGGATCCGGGGTCCTACATACCTTGGATATCCTCAAAGTCCAGTCCCTACTTACCTTACCAGTGCCCTACATACCTCGGTTATTATTAGGGCCCGGTGCCCTCTAACATACCATACCATTCTACCTTCGTTACATTTTCTTTCTACTTCCTTCAATCATAACTAATATAACATCTACATACATACTAGTTAATCAGTCCATAACAATCACATTCATACGCAAACATATATCTAATATGCACTTACCGTTTAAGTTAAGTGTATATATCTAAACACAACGTAGTATGCACACAGCCCCGAAAACATAAAACATATAACATAAAAAGGGGCTAGAACTCACCTAGATCCTGTTACGTTCACCGTTAATAGTGATTCCCTTCCTTAGTTGTGCGCGGCTAACTGTTTAACATACATATATTCATTAATTAACCATGTACTAACATAATTAATTAAATTTGTATTTATTAATCTAGCTTAATTGACAAGCTAGGGTCGTTTGTTTGGGCTAAAAAATCTACCGAAATAACTTCATTTAACGGCGGTCTTTATTTCGAGTTCATATTCTCCAATTATACATATATATATACATATATATATATACATATATATATATACATATATATATATACATATATATATATACATATATATATATACATATATATATATACATATATATATATATATGTTTTGGTCAAAAATTGACAAGTATGATTTTACAACCAAATTAGTAAAATGGGACTAGGTGCTTGTAAATATGGCTTAAACACAGAGATTTGTTGCGAGGAAAAAACTCGTTATCCTAAGGATAACAAGAAAAAAACCCCGGGTTGTGAAAACTATCACCACCGATTTATTAATAATAAAGTGATTACAAGGGTGGAGATAAAACTTGATCATGATTATTGAGAATGCGAGTACTAGTAAGTCTCGAGTTTATAGTGTGTGTGTTGATCGAAGTTTGTAGCTCTATTTTATAATGAAAAGAGTCTAACAACTATTGCCTATAATTATGGAAATGCTAGACCCAATCCAATTAGCCTTTAATCATTCAATCTAACACGTTTTCCTTATCGGCCACGTTTTATAAATAGCAAGTGCGAGTCTTCGGTAGTTAATAGCAACGGTCTTTGACCTGGTAAACAAGGAAAGTAATAGACAACGTGTTAGTTATGAAACATAATTAGGATACCTGTTACCTTGGAGGATACCGCATCCTAGATTTGTTCTGAATATAATGTTTGTTGAGGATACTGAAAATTCGAGCCCATCAATTGTCCCCAAATTTAACAGCTGTAGATATGGTTTACAGCTGTGAAATTTTTGAATTTTAAATCTTCGCATGCGTGGTGGATTGTTGATGCACGTGTCATCGGTTCGTCCTTTGAGTAAACCCTAGGCCGTCCTCATAATCACTTGGATAAATAACATTTTCGGTCATTTGTTCTTCCATCCATGTAATCTTTTCTTACTTTCTCTCCTTTATCTTCTGGAAATTATGAGTCCGAAGCTTTGTGATTCAGGTATTGAAGATTTCGTTTCCTAAAATCTTCTTGCCAATCCCGTGAACGAGATATGCACGTTCAATAACAATGATATTGCAGGCTTACACTCCCTAGGCGGTTTCCCTCCGGGAGTCGTTTTCCGACCCTTTAATCCAACCGTCTTGTCTGACCTTGTCTCTAAGACCTGGGTTTGCTTTCCATTTTTGCCGTTTAAAATCGGCTTTTCCTATCCATTTCCTGCTTTCACTATCGAGTTATTTATCAGAACCGGTCTCAGTTTTGCCCAAACCATGCCTATGGTTTGGAGGACATTGTTCGTTTTGGAGAGGTTAATTGTTGATCATGCCCTTGATTTTATCCTTTCAGAGCTTGCTTCTGTATATGACCTTCGCAGCCACGGATCTTCAAGATATCTTCTTGTAAGTGCACGAATTTGGTGTACGCAGCTATTCGAATAGGATAAGAGTTGTTTAGTCTTTATGTTAATGTATAAAGGCTCATTCTCTAAGCATGTTTAGGGAATGAGGCCTCATTCCTTAGCGACTAGGATAATCGTTAAGTTAGGAGCCCATTCGTTACTACAGTGTAACGAATGGTGGCTCATTCGTTAATGTATACCCGTTCGCTAAGGTTGCTTAGCGAACGGGGCTATGGAAAGACTTATTCGTTAGTGATGTTAACAAATGAGAAGGTCTCATTCGTTACTACTGTTCTAACGAATGGGACAAGCCTATAAATAAGCCTTCCATAGTGAAACTGCACAAGAGATCTGTGCCATATTTATGTTTATGTACCGTTACCATGTCGGATTCTCTCCAGGCTTAATGTGTTGATCTCCATTAACGTATTGAATGAACATGACTTAACGTATCGATTTGCGACTAGATTCCTGACTCGTAAACGTTCGAATAAAGCTTTAACACTTCTTAAAACCAAATCCGGCCGAACACCGCTCGTTTTGAGAAACACCCAGAATAACGACCAGTGGAAGAGACAATTTTTCTTTGTTAGGAGGGATTCTCTCCCACGGCCTGATACTCTTCCTTATCTTTGGGTTTCCAAAAGTAGGATACTTTATCTTGAAGATATACATTGACATCTTTGTAACTGATATTTTGGTTTTGTAGCATTGAAGTTCTTCGAGATTGCCCCTCCCACCAGAGAAACCGAGGATAAGCTTGCTTCTTTCTTTCTTATTGACGAGGAAGAGAGGTCATTTTATTTCCAGTCAGGCCTTCAAGAACCATTTCCGTCCGTGAGCTCCGTTATGTCTGGTAAGAAATACTGAGATATTAGTAGGAATTTTAAGGATAAGAGATACTAACCTGCATATTTGTAGGCAAGTCTGCTCCTGCTTTTGCTCTTGAAGATATTGACAGTATGGTATCCACCCGAAGCACTATCAAGAAGGAACCAGTCTCTAGCTCTATCCCTCGTCCAGAAGGCAGCCGGGAGAAAGTTTCTAAGAAACGGAAGAGTCAAGAGACCGGTGACTACATTCTTCTACACGACATTGATTTCCATGATGCTATGAGTAAGACTCAACAGGCATCTTCCATTTCGTCATGATTTCCCATATCCTGAAGATAATATATATTGAGGATTCCTTATCCTAGCCTTGAGTTTCTTTCCTCCCAGTTCACTGCCATCAACCTTGAACTTCATGAAGCCCAGACCTGCATTTCTGAATTGGTGAAGATAGGGACCACAAAGACCAGTCTTCTTAACAAGAAGATCAAAGAGTTGGATGATGTGAAACAAGAGCTGTCAGTGGCCAAAAAGGAGCTGATTCACCAGGAAGAGGAATGCTTGCTAAAGGTTCATGAGGCCATGGAGGGTGCGAAGAAGTTGGCTGTTGTCTCTGTATTTCAGTCCCGGCTCAGGATGGCTAAGGAAGCAAAGGATGCTGGTCTGGATACTCCCTTTTGGGATGTAGCTGGTTGGGAGAGGGTCTTGGCTGAGCTTAATGGGGAAACTGTGGAGGAAGCTGGTCCGAGAGGAGCGGAGAAGGCTGTGGAGGTGGCAATCAAGGACACGGTGAAGGCGGTTGATGATGCCGATCAATTGGGCAGTGATAGCGGTAAAGAAATAGCTTGAGCCCAATTTTTTATGTGTTTGTGTTTGTTATGTTGGGTTGTACTGGTTGTTGAACAATTTTTATTTTCCTGTCTTGAACAATATTATGCTTAGGATATTAGGATACATGGGTGGAGGGATCTTGACTTTCCAAGACGAAGCCCATGTTATCTTGACTTTTGGACATCTGGCAATATTTGGGTGGAGGGATCTTGGCTTTTCAAGACGAAACCTGGATGTTGCCTTTTTAATTTCCTACACTTATGATCAGTAATAATATAATCTTTTGGCTTTAAGCATTGTGTTCAGTAACTTACAAGTTTTAATTGGAATATTACATGTCTTTAATTTTCTGAAATAAGTTACTGTTTTGAGTAATGTATCTTGAAAACATGCTTCCTCAATATTTTGAGAATTATAGTTTCAGAAAATATATCTTTTAAGACTTTTCATTAAAATAATCTGAGGATCATATATCCTGAACATAAAATATTCTAAAGATTATATATTTTTAGAAAACATAATCAAAAGACTTATTAGGAATTTAAATAAAATATCTTAAGGATAATATATCCTTATGCCTTGTGTGAGTTATCACAATCAACCCAAAAGATCAACCTTGAAATATAAATCGTTTAATAAAACAAAGTGTAAAGAGTACCTTTGTAGAGATGATTTATAAATCTAGTTAGTTACATATGATGTCTCCAACTGTTGATCTTTTCGAGTATCATGTTTCTGGAATTTTGCTAAGTTAACAACAACTTTGTAATATTTCTACATGTAGCGATTTGTCCGATCTTTGTTCTGTCAAAACAAAGTTAGATAACCCTAGCGATAAAGCCCATTTACTGGCAACAAGGCCTTTGTACTGGCGATAAAGCCTTTTCACTGGCGACTAGGCCATGACTTGGGAGACATGAAAATGTCTAAGCTTGAGATAATACTAGAAAATGTTATAGACCTTAGATAACATGAAAATGTTTTAAACCGTATATGTGACACGTCTCCCACTTATCTTAAGGATTCGGTATATAGCCAACAACAAAAGGATTATCAGCTGGTCTGGTCCACCTGCCTCGAACTATATCCGACTCATCACGCGCTCCAGGCGTTCGTTGGAAAGGTGAAGACCTTTAAACCTTAGAAGATATCCAGGATATCTTATTCGTGCACTCCAGGCGTTCGTTGGAATGGTGAAGACCTTTAAACCTTAGAAGATATCAGGGATATCTTATTCGTGTGTGAGGTGATCAGCCTTTGACAGTTGTGAAGATAACATACCATTAGGATAACTGCAAAACGTTAAGCTCTTGATGAGGGGTGGGTGTTAACCTGGCTAACACCCCTTCGATGCTTAAGTCAGTAAACTTGATTTAGAGATAACAAAGTTCAAAGAGTATAGAAATAGATGAGGGAACATACCTTTATCCTGAGGATATGAACATACTATTCAAGGATACTAACAAAAATATGCTTAAAGGTGGATAGCATTCCAGGCTCTTGGTATAGGAACACCTTTCATAGTGTGATTAATCTGTGGGCCCCTTTTTCTGCTTCTGAATTAATCAGGTAAGGACCTTCCCATTTTGGAGCAAGCTTTCCATATGCTGGGTTAGTGGTATTCTGAAATGTCTTTCTTAACACCATATCTCCTACTTGGAATCTTCGAATCCTGATATTCTTATTGTAGGACTTGGCTATTCTTTGTTGGTATGCTGCCATTCTGACCTCAGCAAGATCTCTGAGTTCATCAACAGTGTCAAGGTCTTCAGTGAGGCTTTGGTTGTTGCACTCAGTATCTTGGATGCTGGTTCTTGCTGTGGGGATCACCATCTCTGTAGGGATAACAGCTTCGGCCCCAAACACCAAAGAGAAAGGGGTTTGTCCAATTACATTTTTTGAAGTGGTTCTATCAGCCCAAAGAACAAATGGTTGTTCTTCAGCCCATTTTCCCTTCTTGGATCACAATTTCTTCTACAAATTGTTGATGATGATCTTGTTACTAGATTCTGCTTGACCATTAGCTTGAGGATGTACCGGAGTTGAAGTTACCGTCTTGATTCCCCAACTTTCACAAAATTTGGTTGTTCTACTACCAATGAACTGTGATCCATTGTCACAAACAATCTCTACCGGGATACCAAATCTTGTCAGGATATTGCGTTTAATGAATGAGATCACATCCTTTTCTTTAACTTGGACAAATGCCTTTGCTTCAATCCACTTGGAGAAGTAATCTGTCATGGCTAGCATAAAGACCTTTCCACCAGGAGCTTTGGGCAGCTTTCCCACAATATCCATTCCCCATTTCATAAATGGCCACAGGGATATGATAGGATATATAATAGTTCAGCCGGTTGATGTAAGATGTTGCTGTGTCTTTGGAAAGCATCACATTTCTTGGAGAAATTCATTGCGTCTTTCTTCATTGTTGGCCAGAAGTAACATGTCCTCAGTATCTTGGATACTAAGGCTCTGGCCCCAGTGTGGTTTCCACAATCACCTTCATGTATATCCTTGAGAACCTCTTGTGCTTCATGATGTTCCAAACATCTCAAATATGGACTTGCAAGTGATTTTCTATACAAAATATTATTTAGGATAATATACTGAGTTACCTTCATTCGAAAAGCTCTGGGATTTTCTCCTTCTTGGATCTCATTATCCTGAAGATACCGTATTATGGGACGGATCCAGGATACTGAATCGTCTTCAGGTTTTGAAGTCTCCAAGACTTTGTGGTTCTCCTTTGTTGCTGGAGTCAAGATATGCACGATAGGTATCTTAACATCATCTGGTATCTTGAGAGCTGATGCCAAATTTGCTAAGGCGTCTTCTTTGGTGTTTTCTTCCCTTGGTACCTGTACTATATCAAATATTTCAAAATACATAGCTAATTGCTTAACTATTTCTAAATATTTCGCTAAGTTTTCAGCATTTACTGCATACGAGCCATTAAAATGGTTAGTTAATAACAAAGAATCAACACAAACTTGAAGATACCTAACATTCATATCCATTGCTAATTGTAAACCAGCTATTAAGGCTTCATACTCAGTCTCATTATTAGTAGTCTAAAATTCACAAGATATAGATAGAGGTATTATGTCCCCTTGTGGCGATTTTAGCAGGATACCTAGACCTGTTCCTATTATGTTGAAGGCACCATCGGTATGCAAAGTCCAACTCTCCTTGATTTCCAGTTGTTGAACTTCCTATTCTACTTCCTCAAGTATATCCTGGCTAAAATCAGCCACAAAGTCGGCAAGTGCCTGAGATTTGATGGCTGTCCTTGGTTCTTACAAGATATCGTATGAACTAAGTTTCACAACCCACTTTGCCATACTACCTGACATTTCTGGTTTTCTCAAAACAGCTTTAATAGGATAGTTAGTTTTTACATGAATAACATGAGTTTCAAAGTAATGTCTTAGTTTAGTTGAAGCCATTATAAGTGCTAAAATCAACATTTCAAGATAAGAATACCGGGATTCAGCATCTAGTAGACTTTTACTTACATAATATATTGGATGCTGTTGACCTTCATGATCTTTGACTAAGACAGCACTTATTGCATTTCCAGAAACAGCTAAGTACAAGGATAATGGTTCACCAACAACTGGCTTCATCAGGAGTGGTGCTGAGGATAAGTATTCCATCAAGGATACCAATGCCCTTTCTTGCTTCTCTCCCCATTCGAATTTTTGATTCTTCCTCAGGATATCATAGAAGTCTTTACACTTCTCTGAAGATCTTGAGAAGAATCTGTTGAGAGCTGCTATTCTACCTGTTAACCTTTGGACACCTTTGACATTTCTTGGTGATTTGATATCCAGGATAGCTTTGATCTGCTCAGGGCTCGCTTCTATTCCTCTCTTGGTAACCATGTATCCAAGGAACTTTCCTGCTTTGACACCAAAATGACACTTGCCTGGGTTTAGCTTCATGTTATATTCATCAAGGATGTCAAATGCTGTTGCCAAGTCTTTGAGATGATCCTCATCCTTTCTTGACTTTACCACCATGTCGTCTATGTAGGCTTCCATTGTGTCCCTTAGTTGGTCTTTGAACATCATGTTGACTAGCCTCTAGTATGCTGCACCTACATTTTTTAGTTCAAAAGGCATTGCGGTATAACAGTATATACCTGTGGGAGTCATGAAGGCTGTATCTTCTTGATCTGAAGGCTCCATTTGAATTTGTTGAAATCCTGAGGATGCATCCATGAAAGTTAGCAGCTCGTGGCCAGCAATTGCATCCGCCATTGAGTCAATGTGTGGGAGTGGGAATCGGTCTTTTCGACAGGCCTTATTCAGGTCTGTGAAGTCCACACACACTCTCCACTTTCCATTTTTCTTCTGGACAACAACTAGATTGGCCAACCATCTAGGATATTGGACCTCTCTTATCATCTTGGTTTTGAGCAGCTTCTTCAATTCTTCTTGTATGATAGCGTTTCTCTCAGGAGCAAACTTCCTTCGCTTTTGATGTACGGGCCTGAAAGATTTATCTATACCAAGTTTATGAGTAATTATAGACTTAGAGATACCTGTCATATCTTCATGTTTCCAGGCGAAGGTAGAAGCTCTTTTCTTTAGGAAGGATATCAAATCCATCTCAATATCCTCAGGAATACTTGATCCAAATAATACTTTGATCTCAGTATCCTAAGGATCCAAAGGCACTTCCTTTACATCCTGCTCTCTTGCTTGCTGGACCTTCCCCGGCTGTTTCTGTAATTGCTAAGCTTGAGTAGGCTTTGTAGTACACTTCATTGATGAAGCATAACATTCCTTGGTATCTTGCTGATCACTTTCAATTTTGATGACTCCCCAAGGACTTGGGAGTTTTACACATTGGTGACAAGTTGAGGGTACCGCCTTCATGCTGTGGATCAAGGGCCTGCCTAATATCACATTACAACAAGATAATGAGTCAATAACACAAAATTTTTGTAAATAGTTCGCTCCCTCAATATATATTGGAAGTTTGATTTCTCCCAAAGTGTTCTTGGTCTTGCCGCTGAATCCTACGAGAACCGAGGATTTTGGAATAATCTCTGTTTCAGGGATATCCATCTTCTTCAAAGCATTCATTTGGATAATGTTCACAGAGCTTCCTCAAATACGAGCATCCTGCGAACAAAACAGTTAGCTATACATAAAGTGATTACCAAACCATCATGGTTGGGATCCACGAGATCACATCGATTCTCCTCATCGAAGGATATGATTCTTTGAGTTGTCAGAGTTGAAGTGCGGAGAGGTCTTTCTCCGTTGTCCATCTTTGTTTCTTTGGAACGCTTCTTAGCTGCTGAATATGAGGTTCCACATATGTCTGATCCTCCCGAAATAAAGGATACAACCTTAGCTCCGGGTGGAGGAGAAGGTGCCCTTTCAGGTATCTTGACAGGATCCTGACTCTTATCCTTGTTTCTTCCAAATAGTTCCTTCAGGTATCCTTTGCTGAGAAGGTATCCTATCTCCTTCCGAAGTGCAATACAATCATCAGTGCGATGGCCAAAGTCTTCATAGAATGCACACCATTTGGACTTGTCTTGGATGAATCCGGGCTTTTCATTTTTCTTAGGCCATCTGGCCTTGTCACCTAAATCCTGCATGGCACATATCACACCATCAATATCAATATTAAAACAATATTCAGAGATTTTAGGATACTCTTTATCATCCTCATCTTTTTCCACAGCATTTATCCTGGATTATCCTGCTTGCAATATGGCTTGGGCCTTTAGAATTTTTATGGAGAGTCTGGCTTCCCCTTGGTGGACTCATACTTCGGGATAAACAAGTTTTCATGAGCCTTCTTGTCATCCTATAGCCGAATGTATCTTAACGCTCTGTTTCTGACTTCATCAAGATTCCTGCATGGAGTCATGACAAGATCATCATAGAAAGGAGAATCTTTCCTTAATCCCATCTTGAAGGCTTCAACAGCAGCCGTCATGTCAAGGTTGGGGATTTCCAAAGCTTCCCTGCTAAATTTGGTTATGTAATCCCTTAAGAATTCATTATTACGCTGAACAATTCTATTCAAGTCACCTGTCATTTTCTCAAAAGATCTACTACGTGAAAATTGGTTATTAATTAAATTAATCAAATGAGAAAATGATGTAATAGTGTTGGAAGGAATACTCAATAACCATTTGGGGGCTGGTCCCGTCAATGTTGAACCAAATCCCTTGCATAGGCATGCTTCTTTGATGTCAATGGGGATTGGGTTGATCTCCATTCTTTCTCTATACTGAGCTTCGTGTTCCTCAGGATTCATAGTGCCGTCGTACAGCTTCATGCTAGGAGTTTGAAACTTCTTGGGGATTTCTACGTCGCATATAGACCAAGTAAACCTGGATAACTTATGGCTTCATACGGGCACTTCAGCTATGGGACGTATTATCCCTGGGATACTGGAAATCAAATCCTTCATTTTCTGCAGTTCCTTGGCTATCTCGGGGGATAGTCCCTTATCCTGCACAGATCCACGATTAGTGTATAAATTTGCATTAAATGAATTGTTACTGAGATCGTGGCTAGGCCTTTGGCATCCTGAGCCTTTGCGACCAGTTTCTCCGTTGAGGTTATCCTCAGGATAAGGTGACGCCTGCATTGGGATGTCATCTCCAACATGCACTTCAGAGGACATCATGGGAGATCCTGACGCGAATATGCCGGCTGGCATGGTTGAACGAAGCTGCATGTTGACGGATTCTGGCCTCGTTGGTCTGGGTAATTCCGAAGATACCGGAAGATAAGTTCCCTAGTATTCTGAAGGATGGATGATCTTGGAGAACCAAAATCAAGAATCCTGGGCATGATTGAAGTAGTCTCTTGCCCTGGCTTCTTTTTGATCCCTTCAATTTCCTTAATTAGCCTTCAGTTGGTCTTTTCTTGCTGCTCCATGTGTGTTTTGACCTGTTTCATCAGCAAAAATGTCATTGTTAGAAATAACCGGGTCTTCCCGTGTAGAGGATCCCGCGAATTATGGAAGTTCTCCTTTGGGCTGAGTATTCTTCTTCGGCACTGGTGGAGGTCCTGGGTTGACATTTGAAACAACAGTGACCGCCGGAGTGAAGGCTGAACTGGTTTTTGGTTGTGAGGCTATTGTCAAGAGAATGAAAGTGAATGAAATAAAAGGATTGAAGCACCGTAGCCCCACGGTGGGCGCCAAATTGTTTTGGTAAAAAATTGACAAGTATGATTTTACAACCAAATTAGTAAAATGGGACTAGGTGCTTGTAAATATGGCTTGAACACAGAGATTTGTTGCGAAGAAAAAACTCATTATCCTAAGGATAACAAGAAAAAAACCCCAGGTGGTGAAAACTATCACCACCGATTTATTAATAACAAAGTGATTACAAGGGTGGAGATAAAACTTGATCGTGATTACAAAGAATGCGAGTACTAGTAAGTCTCGAGTGTCTAGTGTGTGTGTTGATCGAAGTTTGTAGCTCTATTTTATAATGAAAAGAGTCTAACAATTATTGCCTATAATTATGGAAATGCTAGACCCAATCCAATTAGCCGTTAATCATTCAATCTAACACGTTTTCCTTATCGGCCACGTTCTAATAACAGCAAGTGCGAGTCTTCGGGAGTTAATAGCAACGGTCTTTGACCTGGTAAACAAGGAAAGTGTTAGGGCTCGGATTTTCAGTATCCTCAGCAAGCAATATGTTCAGGATAACCTCAAGAAATGGTATTCTCCGAGGTAACAGGTATCCTAAATATATTGTATAACTTTAATTGTCTGTCGTATTTCCTTGTTTACCAGGTCAAAGGATTTATCAAGATTGGCTGAAGATTCGGACTTGCTGTTAATAGGACGTTGCCGATAAAGAAAACGTGTTTAATTGAGGAATTTCAGGAACGGCTAATTAATACTTAGTCAATCATTTCCATAATTATAGGAAGTTTGTTAGCTTTGCTTTTGTATAAATAGAGCAATAAGCTTCGATCAAAAACACACACGAGACTTACTAGTACTCGCATTCTCTGTAATCACGATCGAGTTTTAGCTCCGCACTTATAACTACTTTTTGTTATTAATAAATCGGTGGTGATAGTTTTCACCACCCGGGGTTTTTTCTTGTTATCCTAAGGATAACGTGTTTTTCCTCTCAAAAAATCTCGGTGTTCTAGCCAGTTTTACACTCCCTTTGTGCAAGCACCAAGTCCCATTCACTAATTTGGTTGTAAAATCACGTTTGTCAAATTTTGACCAAAACAATTTGGCGCCCACCGTGGGGCAAACGGTGCTTCAATCCATCAAAAACTGTTTGCTTCACACTCGATCATTTTTCATCCCTTCATTATGGCCTCACAACCAAAAACCAGCTCTATCTTTGCTCCGGTGGTCACCGCGGCTTCGAATGTCAACCCAGGACCTCCACCAGTGCCAAAGAAGAATGCTCAACCCAGAGGAGAACTTCCACCATACGCGGGATCCTCTACACGAGTAGACCTGATTATTTCTAACAATGACATCTTTGCTTTGATGAAACAGGTCAAAACACACATGGAGCAGCAAGAGAAGACCAACTCAAGGCTATTTAAGGAAATTAAAGGGATCAAAACTAAGCCAGTGCAGGAGGCTACTCCAATCATGCCCAGGATTCTTGATTTTGGTTCTCCAGGATCATCCATCCTTCAGAATTCTGAATCCTTGGGGACACAATCGACAAGGACTCCGTCTCAGCAGCAATCAGAATATGGAGGAACTTATCTTCCGGTATCCTCAGAATTACCTAGACCAATGAGGCCAGACTCCGTCAACATGCAGCCTTGTTCGACCATGCCAGCCGGCATATTCTTATCAGGATCCCCCATGGTGTCCTCTGAAGTGCATGTTGGAGATGACATCCCAATGCAAGCGTCACCTTATCCTGAGGATACCCTCAATGGAGGAACTAGCCGTCAAGGCTCAGGATACCAGAGACCTAACCATGACCTCGGTAACAGTTTATTTAATGCTAATTTATACACTAACCGTGGACATGTGCAGGATAAGGGGATAAACCCCGAGATAGCCAGGGAACTGCAGAAAATGAAGGATATGATTTCCAGTATCCCATGGATAATACGTCCCATAGCTGAAGTCCTCGCTGGTAGCCACAAGTTGTCCAGGTTCACTTGGCCAATATGCAATGTGGAAATCCCCAAGAAGTTCCAAACTCCCAGCATAAAGCTGTACGATGGGACTACCGATCCTGAGGAACACGTAGCTCAGTATAGAGAAAGGATGGAGATCAACCCCATCCCCATTGACATCAAAGAAGCTTGACTATGCAAGGGGTTCGGTTCAACATTGACAAGGCTAGCCCTTAAATGGTTATTGAGTATTCCTTCTAACACTATTACTTCATTTTCTCATTTAATTAACTTCTTCAATAATCAATTCTCTTGTAGTAGATCTTTTGAGAAACTGACAGGTGACTTATATAGAATGGTTCAGCATAACCATGAATCCCTAAGGGATTACATAATCAGATTCAGCAGGGAAGCTTTGGAAATACCCAACCTTGACATTGCAGCTGCTGTTGAAGCCTTCAAGATGGGATTAATAAATGATTCTCCTTTCTATGATGATCTTGTCATGACTCCATGCAGGAATCTTGATGAAGTCAGAAATAGGGCATTAAGATACATTCGGCTAGAGGATGACAAGAAGACTCATGGAAACTTGGTTATCCCGAAGTATGAGTCTACCAACAGGAAATCAGACTCTCCACAAAAGTTCTCTAGGCCCAAGCCTTATTCCAAGCAGGATAACCCCAGGATAAATGTTGTGGAAGAAGATGAGGATGACGAAGAGCATCCTAAATTCTCTTAATATTGTTTTAATATTGATATTGGTGGTGTGATATGTGCCATGCAGGATTTAGGTGACAAGGCCAGATGGCCTAAGAAAAATGAAAAGCCTGGATCCATCAAAGACAAGTCTAAATGGTGTGCATTCCATGAAGATTTTGGCCATCGCACTAATGATTGTATAGCACTTCGGAAGGAGAAAGGATACCTTCTCAGCAAAGGATACCTGAAGGAACTATTTGGAAGAAACAAGGATAAGAATCAGGATCCTGTCAGGTGAAAGGGCACCTTCTCCTCCTCCCGGAGCTAAGGTTGTATCCTTTATCTCAGGAGGATCAGACATATGTGGAACCTCATATTCAATAGCTAAGAAGCGTTCCAAAGAAACAAAGATGGACAACGGAGAAAGACCTCTCCGCACTTCCACTCTAACAACTCAAATAATCATATCCTTTGATGATGAGGATATATGTGATCTTGTGGATCCCAACCATGATGGTTTGGTAATCACTTTATGTATAGCTAACTGTTTTGTGCGCGGGATACTCGTTGATGGAGGAAGCTCTGTGAACATTATCCAAATGGATGCCATAAAGAAGATGGATATCCCGGAAACGGAGATTGTCCCAAAATCCTCAGTTCTTGTAGGATTCAGTGGCAAGACCAAGAACACTTTGGGAGAAATCAAACTTCCGATATATATTGAAGGAATTAACTCTCTACAAAAATTTTGTGTTATTGACTCATTATCTTGTTGTAATGTGATATTAGGCAGGCCCTGGATCCACAGCATGAAGGCAGTACCCTCAACTTATCATCAATGTGTGAAACTACCAAGTCCTTGGAGGGTCATCAAGATTAAAAGCGATCAGCAAGATGCCAAAGAATGTTATGCTTCATCAATGAAGTGTACTACAAAGCCTACTCAAGCATAGCAATTACGGAAACAACCGGGGAAGGTCCTGCAGGCAAGAGAGCAGGATGTAAAAGAAGTATCTTTGAATCCTCAGGATACTGAGATCAAGGTATTATTAGGAACAAGTATTCCTGAGGATATTGAGATGGAGTTGATATCCTTCCTAAAGAAAAGGGCTTCTACCTTCTCCTAGAAACATGAAGATATGACAGGTATCTCTAAATCTATAATTACTCATAAACTTGGTATAGATAAATTTTTCAGGCCGGTACATCAAAAGCGAAGGAAGTTTGCTCCTGAAAGAAACGCTATCATACAAGAAGAGGTGCAGAAGCTGCTCAAAACAAAGATGATAAGAGAGGTCTAGTATACTAGATGGTTGGCCAATCTGGTTGTAGTCCAGAAGAAAAATGGAAAATGGAGAGTGTGTGTGGACTTCACATACCTGAATAAGGCCTGTCCAAAAGACCCGTTCCCACTCCCACACATTGACTCAATGGTGGATGCAACTGTTGGCCATGAGCTGCTAACCTTCATGGACGCATCCTCATAATTTCAACAAATTCAAATGGAGCCTTCAGATCAGGAAGATACAGCCTTCATGACTCCCACAGGTATATATTGTTATACTGCAATATCTTTTGGACTAAAAAATGCAGGTGCAACATATCAGAGGCTATTCAACATGATGTTCAAAGACCAACTAGGGGACACGATGGAAGTCTACATAGACGACATGGTAGTAAAGTCAAGGAAGGCTGAGGATCATCTCAAAGACTTGGCAACAGCATTTGACATCCTGGAGGAGTATAACATGAAGCTGAATCCAGCCAAGTGCCATTTTGGTGTCAAAGCAGGAAAGTTTCTTGGATACATGGCCACCATGATAGGAATAGAAGCAAGCTCTGAGCAAATCAAAGCAATCCTGGATATCAAATCACCAAGAAATGTCAAAGATGTCCAAAGGTTAACGGGTAGAATAGCAGTTCTCAACAGATTCATCTCAAGATCTTCAGAGAAGTGTAAGGACTTCTATGATATCCTGAGGAAGAATCAAAAATTCGAATGGGGAGAGAAGCAAGAAAGGGCATTGGTATCCTTGAAGGAATACTTATCCTCCGCACCACTCCTCATGAAGCCAATTAACGGTGAACCATTATCCTTATACTTAGTTGTTTCTGGAAATGCAATAAGTGTTGTATTGGTCAAGGATCATGAAGGTCAACAACATCCAATATATTATATAAGTAAAAGTCTACTAGATGCTGAATCTAGGTATTCTTATCTTGAAAAGTTAATTTTGGCACTTATAATGGCTTCTACTAAATTAAGACATTATTGTGAAACTCATGTTATTCATGTAAAAACTAATTATCCTAATAAAGCTGTTTTGAGAAAACCAGAAATGTCAGGTAGGATCGCAAAATGGGCTGTAAAACTTAGTGCATATGCTATCTTGTATGAACCAAGGACAGCCATCAAATCTCAAGCACTTGCCGACTTTGTAGTTGATTTTAGCCAAGATATACTTGAGGAAGTAGAAAAGGAAGTACAACAATTGGAAATCAAGGAAAATTGGACTCTGCATACTGATGGTGCCTCCAACATAAGAGGAACAGGTCTAGGTATCCTACTAAAATCGCCACAGGGGGACATAATATCTCTATCTATATCTTGTGAATTTCAGACTACTAATAATGAGGCTGAGTACGAAGCCTTAATAGCTGGTTTACAATTAGCTAAGGACATGAAGGTCAGTTATCTTCAAGTTTATGTTGATTCTTTGTTATTAACTAACCATTTTAACGGCTCTTATGCAGTAAATGCTGAAAACTTAGCGAAATATTTAGAAATAGTTAAGCAATTAGCTGTCTTTCGAAACATTTGATATAGCACAGGTACCAAGAGAAGAAAATACTGAAGCAGATGCTTTGGCAAATTTGGCATCAGCTCTCAAGATACCAGATGATGTCAAGATACCTATTATACATATCTTGACTCCAACAACGAAGGAGAACCAAGATGTCCTAGAAACTTCGAACCTGGAGATAATCCAATGTCTTGGACCCGTCCCATAATATGATATCTTCAAGATAACGAGATCCCAGAAGAGGAAAATCCAGAGCTTTTCGAATGAAGGTAACCTAGTATATTATCTTGAATGATATTTTGTATAGAAAATCACTTGCAGGTCCATACTTGAGATGCTTGGAATATCAAGAAGCACAAGAAGTTCTCAAGGATATACATGAAGGTGATTGTGGAAACCACACTGGGGGCAGAGCCTTAGTATCCAAGATACTGAGGACAGGTTACTTCTGGCCAACAATGAAGAAAGATGCAATGAATTTCTCCAAGAAATGTGATGCTTGCTAAAGACACAGCAACATCCTGCATCAACCAGCTGAACCATTATATCCTATCATATCCTCGTGGCCATTTATGAAATGGGGAATGGATATGTGGGAAAGCTGCCCAAGGCTCCTAGTGGAAAAGTTTTTATGTTGGCCATGACTGATTACTTCTCCAAGTGGATCGAAGCCGAGGCATTTGTCCAAGTTAAAGAAAAGGATGTGATCTCATTCATCAAACGCAATATCCTCACAAGATTTGGTATCCCGGCAGAGATTGTTTATGACAATGGATCGCAGTTCATCGGTAGCAGAACAACTAACTTTTGTGAATGTTAGGGAATCAAGATGGTGACTTCAACTCCAGTACATCCTCAAGCCAATGGTCAAGCAGAGTTAAGTAACAAGATCATCATCAACAATTTGAAGAAGAAATTGGGATCCAAGAAGGTATCTTGGATATCTTCTAAGGTTTAAAGGTATTCACCTTTCCAACGAACGCCTGGAGCGCACGAATAAGATATCTTGGATATCTTCTAAGGTTTAAAGTCCACCTTTCTAACGATCGCTTGGAGCGCACGATGATTCGGATATAGTTTGAGGCAGGCGGACCAGACCAGCTGATAATCTGTTTGTTGTTGGCTATATACCGAATCCTTATGATAAGTGGCAGACGTGTCACACATACGGTTTATAGAATGTTCATGTTATCTAAGGTTTATAACATTTTCATGTTATCTCAAGTTTTGGCATTTACATGCCCGTACGTTTGGGACTTTCCCCAGTACTATCTTAAGCTTAGACATTTTCATGTCTCTCAAGTAAAGGCCTAGTCGCCAGTAAAAAGGCTTTATCGCCAGTACAAAGGCTTTATCGCCAGTAAATGGGCTTTATCGCCAGGATTATCTAACTTCGTTTTGACAGATCGAAGATCGAACAAATCGCTACATGTAAAAATATTACAAGGTTGTTTTTAACTTAGCAAAATTCCAGAAAGCATGATACCTAAAAAGATCAACAGTTGGGGACATCATATGTAAGCTAACTAGATGTATAAATGATCTCCATAAAGGTACTCTCTACACTTAGTTTTATCACTCAATTCATATTTCAAGGTATGATCTTTTGGTTTGATTGTGATAACTCACACAAGGCATAAGGATATATTATCCTTAAGATATTTTATTTCAATTCCTAATAAGTCTTTTGATTATGTTTTCTAAAAATATATAATTTTTAAAATATTTTATGTTCAAGATATTTGATCCTCAGGATATTTTAATAAAAAGTCTTAAAGATATATTTTCTGGAACTATAATTCTCAAAATAATCAAGAAGCATGTTTCAGAACACATTATCCTCAAGATGTTTTATCCTTGACAAAACACTTTTATACATAATCTTTCCTCTGCATTTCATTTGAAATATGATCTTTCGGATCAGTTGTGTCAAATCTCAGTTATAGAGGTTTTAAACATATATCTTCTGGATGTGTTATCCTTAAAGTATTTTTCTAAATAAGGACATGTTATCTACAATACACCAACCTCAAATATTGTATTTTTTAATATGATAAGTTTTGAGAATTTATTTCATAGATATATTATACTTAACATATCTTACTTTAGGAAGATTAAAACCATTTTTGGATGTGTTATGTTAAAAACATATCAAATTGATTTTTCTTAAAAATATTTGTCAACACTTTATATTCAAGAATATATTGTCCTTAAAATATTTTTATCTCAATGCATGATTGAACTTAAAAACATATTTTTTAGAATATTTTTCTCTAAAGTATAAAGAGGATATATTATCCTCAAGATAGTCTATTTCAAAAACTTAAAAATATTTCACCAGACATGTTCTAATTAAAACATATTCGGATAGATTATCTATATGACATGCAAAACACAATACTAAGGCCACAAGATCATATCCTTACTAACATTAAGTGCAGGAAAATAAAAGGCAAAACATGGGCTTCGTCTTGAAAAGTCAAGATCCATCCACCCAAGTTGTGCCAGATGTCCAGAATAAAGGATAGCACGGGCTTCGTCTTGAAAAACCAAGGTCCCTCCACCCGTGCATCCTGTTACCCTAAGCATACTTGTTCCAGACAGAAAATAGAAATTGTTCAAGACAGCCGTTACAAACCAACATCAAACCACAAACAAACATTCATAAAAACAGGGCTAAGGCCTTGTCTTTATCGCCATCATTGCCCTGTTGATCCTTCACCGCCTCGCCAGTCGCCAACTTTCACCACCTTATCCACCATGCCTGGACCCGGCTCTTCCACATTCTCTCTACCACGATCTTCTCCCAAACGACCACATCCCAAAAGGGAGTCTCCAACCCGGCAGCCTTAGCCTCCTGAGCCTGGACTTAATGATGGAAAGCTTAAGTTTTTTACTCGTGGTGATTGAAGATGAACATCAAAGAGAGAAAGAAATTTACCTGGATAATGATCGGGTGAAGGTTTAATATATTTATCCGAGATAAAACAAAGGGCTTTGACGTTTTTACGGACGATCGATACGTGCAGCTTATCCACTCCATCTGCAGGATTCAAAGATTCAAAAATTTTACAGCTGTAATCCGTATCAACAGCTGTTAAATTTGGGGACAATTGTTAGGGCTCGGATTTTCAGTATCCTCAGCAAGCAATATGTTCAGGATAACTTCAAGATATGGTATCCTCCGAGGTAACAAATATCCTAAATATATTGTATAACTTTAATTGTTTGTCGTCTTTCCTTGTTTACCAAGTCAAATGATTTATCAAGATTGTCTGAAGATTCGGACTTGCTGTTAATAGGACGTGGCCGATAAGGAAAACGTGTTTAATTGAGGAATTTCAGGAACGGCTAATTAATACTTAGTCAATCATTTCCATAATTATAGGAAGTTTGTTAGCTTTGCTTTTGTATAAATAGAGCAATAAGCTTCGATCAAAAACACACACTAGACACACGAGACTTACTAGTACTCGCATTCTCTGTAATCACGATCGAGTTTTAGCTCCGCACTTATAACTACTTTTTGTTATTAATAAATCGGTGGTGATAGTTTTCACCACCCGGGGTTTTTTCTTGTTATCCTAAGGATAACGTGTTTTTCCTCACAACAAATCTCGGTGTTCTAGCCAGTTTTACACACTTTGTGCAAGCACCAAGTCCCATTCACTAATTTGGTTGTAAAATCACGTTTGTCAATTTTTGACCAAAACATAAAGTAATAGACAACGTGTTAATTATAAAACATAATTAGGATACCTGTTACCTTGGAGGATACCGCATCCTAGATTTGTTTTGAATATAATGTTTGCTAAGGATACTGAAAATCCGAGCCCCAACAATATATTTATATATATATATATATATATTTCTCTCTTTTATTAATAATATACTTCTTTCCTTTAACACATTATTATGTGTGTGTGGGTGTGTGTGTGTATATATATATTTCTTTCCTTTAACGGATTATTTATCTTAAAAACATATCGGGTCATATGGAGGTGACGAGGTTTGTTGGTTTGGTTTATTTTTTTGGATTATCTTAGATTAACTAGGAATGGCCCAGTTCACATCGCATGGCTCAATTCGCATCGCATGAACTCCCTGGTTCGCTTCGCATGACCTGGTTCGCTTCGCATGAGCTGGTTTACTTCCAGTTTCATGCGAAAAAATGTTGCGAGAGCAGGGACTCAAACCTAGCTCCCCCACCTCACACTCCAATGCTCTAACCATGTTGTTGTAGCAGCTGGTTGATATTATTATCAACTCACTTCCTTAAATGTTGTTTCTGATGGAAATGGGAGTGTGTGAGGCTGTAACTGGCTGTAACTGTAGCTACCTGCTTCCTTATTATTATTATTATTATTATTATTATTATTATTATTACTTCCTTTATCATTATTAACCAAAATCCCAACTTGGTTTGTTTTAAGTTCCAATCTTTTACCCCAAATTTTGTTAGATCTATGAACGCATCAAACTTAACTAACGAGCCAAACGAATCCAACTCTCAAAGTTCACATTTTTACGTCAAGTTTATATTTTTATTAACTCTTAAGCCCCGATCTAAGGTTCTACCAATTTCCATAGAGAAACGACATCAATAGCACCACCTTTATACGACAAACGTACCTCTAAGCGAAATCTGGTTTAGAGTTTTAGTCTTAACACTAGCTAGATCTTGATCCTCCTTGTCGTTTGGAGGCGAGAATCATTAGAACAACTTGGATCTCGTTCTCGGGTTTCAAGGTAGGGAGAGTGTGTGTGTTGATAAAAATGAAAAGGTATGGGATAATGAGATCTAGGGTTTTTAGGAAATGTTTAAGGGGTACTTATACCCTTAGCTTATGGACCTTAGGCCCATTAATTTACTAAGTCCATGTTTTATTGTCAAGTCCATATTCATTTAAGCCTACAATCTCTCATTTTAAATTCATTGTTTATTCTACGGAAATTAAATAACAAAGTTTACTTAAACATTACTTTATTTATTATTTATTATTAATTTTTTTAAAAGGTTGGACATTACATAAATAAACATGTATATTTGAAAAACCGAATAACCCGTATTTCCACCACCAATATAGTTTTTACAAAACATGTTAATAATCAGATTAAAGATATCCAAAGCAGTTAACTTGTTAATTAATCATAATCATAAAGAATCCACAAAATTATGGAGGGAAAATGGGAGCAAAAAACGGTTGGTCACAAACTTATTGCATCATACAAAGTTTTAGAGAGAGAAAAAAATAAGAGGAAGGCTTTCTTGGCTTCCGTCCGACACGGAAGCCAAAGCCGGCCATGCCAGATTCCGGTCATTCCATTTCTGTCACCTTGCCTTCTATCCATTTTGGCGGGAAGATTTTTTTTTTTTTTCCTTACACATTTTCAATTTTATGTTTTTTAACCAAATAATCGTGAAAGAAATGTAATCTTGTAAATTAATAATATGATTATTAGGGGTATATGTTGGTTATTTTATTAAGTTCATGGCAAATAATGTCATATTAAATCATTAGGAAGATAAACTTTAATTTTTTTTAATATATATATTTTTTTACGTGTGAATTTGATCCCTCGCCACTTGAAAAGACAAATTCTATAACTGTTTTAATCCAAGTTCATCATCATTTGATAATCTAAGATATTAATCTATGTTGAATTTTAGCTTCCCTAAATAATCTATGTTTTAAGGGTTGGCTTAGGTGCGGTTTGATTTGAAATCGAACAAATTTTGCATAAATTTCATATTATTCGGACACAAACTCACTTTACCCTTTTTTTTATTTATTTATTTTTTTTGTTTCTGATACATTGTTGATAAGTTTTAATCTAGGAACATATCATTCGGACTGGTTGCGGTTCGGTGTCCGTTACTGTGTATGGAGATCAACAAAAGCCAGCATTGATTACCTATCCTGATTTAGCTTTAAACCGTAACCAACACTACGTCTTATCTTTTAGCATAATGTTCCGCCATTTTTTTAATAATTTTGCGCATCAGATATGCAAAAAACTTAATATTTGTCCAAATGATAAGCAGACATGTCGTGTTTCCAAAGACTCTTTGGTTCTCCTGAACCAGCTTCCTTGTTACTCCACAACTTCTGCGTTTATCACATTAGTCCACCAGGTCACGAGGTCCGTTTTCTCAACTTTTGTTCAAGACTATGCAGCACCAACACTTAGGGAGTGCTTGGGCGTGCGTTTAGAAACGAATATTAGACGTTAAATGATCAAAAATTTAATAAGCAGTTGTAATATATCAGGCGGTAGAAAAAAGCCCGGTTGTGAAATAGAAATTAAAGTCTTTGAAATTCGGAAAAAGGGTAAAAATCTTGGTTGACAAAATTGCTTGAATTTGGGTCTGACAGCGGGGTCAAACCTCCTTTACCATGTGATCCGCCTCGTCTAAATGTTTTCGTCCATTGGTTGTGGGCCCTGTAATTCCACTCATAGTCCAAGTTATGCCCGTTTTAATATTGGGTCATTTCTATCATGGTCCCGGGCCCCCCTTATCCAACTTAGTCTGCAAACTCTTGGATTAGCTCCTCATGAAATCGATACCATAGTGATTTTTATTACAAACCAAAATGCTTTCTTAGTAAAGTTATTTAGTTTATGGATGATTATTATGAAGAATTTCTCACAAAAAAAAAGCAGGATATATAATAATAGTTCGGATCAAATACAAATGACTTTTATCGTGAGAAGTGTACAAATAAATAAGTAGAGTAATTATGTTAACATTAGAGTAATTAATTATTATTACACTGTAACTTTTAAACTATAGTATTTATTATTACATTATAATATGTTTTATAACATAATTACTCTAGTTCAAAAGTGTAATTATTCTAGTTATTTGTCTGCTTATTATGTTAATTTTATTTGTACCGAATCCCACCCCTATATAATAAATTCCAAAATGCAAATCCAAACACTCCCTTACAGTGTCCTGCTCACATTATATTTTACATAATGCTTATTCACATCTAACTACTATATTAAAACAATACATAGTTTTCATATGGCCTTTAATTAGCTATTGACATAGAATTCCACCTCAACAATTTTCTAAAATTATAATTTACACCTAATAAGCTATTTAATTTTAATCTACCTATTTATACTATAAAACAAAATCATTCTTTCATAAGGTATGTTAATTATTATGAATCCATAAGATAAAAATATGTTGAATTAAACATATTTTTAGACAAATAAATATATTTTAATATGCTTTTGAGATGACAAGGTATGTTATTTGTATATTTTTTTATTGTATTTTACCCACCCGTGTATTACATGGGCTATATCCTAGTTTTAACATAATGTTATCTTCTCGGACTTGCACACGAGTTGTTGCAGTTAGGAGCTAAATCGATCGGTATAGATAATCCCGTGCCTTCTATAGAGGATCTTTGTGATCAAATCCTTGTGGTCCTTAACTATTTTAGGTATAAATATATTCATTTAGTAAATAAATGAATTGGTACAAGATTATTTAATTTAGAATCAAGTTAAATGTGTTGAGTTTTATGAGTTTTGCAGGCTAGGTTCAGTAATGTGTATGGGAGCAATGGCGGGTGCTTATATCCTTACGCTATTTTCGGTATTACTTTTATTAAGTTTCATCGTTAAAGTTTGGAAATTTTGACCTACAACTCATGATTTTTTGAATGGGTCAATTCGGGTTATATTTTATCTTTATTTGCCAAACAGGTAAAATTAGAAAGTAGTTTTAAATAAAATTATCAAGCGCGTCGAAAGTCGCCCAAGTGCATATTTTTTTTCAAAAAAACGAAAGATTATTATAAAAATATAATAATAATCCTAATCATACTAACAAATTTGGACAAATAGTGATCTGGTCAAGGGTCAACCCATTCCAGCCCGATCCAAATAAAAATGACTCGTTTTTGACACGTTACCTGACCTACCCATTTTTGAGACTTCTAGCCAATATTTAACACGTTTAAAGTATAACACGATTTCCTTATGTTTAACTTTAACATTATTTTTCCAGATAAAGTATAGTGAAAGAGCTATCGGTTTGATACTTATTTCCCCTCTATGCAGACCGCCTTCTTGGAACGAATGGTTCTACAATAAGATTAGTTATAACTTATGAGTTATAACCCAAATCGACCCGTTAACTTATGAGTCTAAAGTCGACAGAAGTTGTTTTATTGTGACCCGAAATTAATTTTTCGTTTGTAGATAATATCAAAAACACTATATTACAACGGTATGCGTGACTTAGTGAAGGAGTTATTGATTCACATATACTTCAGTAAGGTATATTCGTATTAATATTTTTTTTGTTATTTTATCTAATTTTAACCATAAAATTTATATGGTTTAAATCAGGAAGTTTGCGGTAATGTAGATGTCCCGGAATCAGATATGGTTGTAGCATGCAGGAAGGTTAGTTGTACTAAGGGTGTATTTGTTTCTAACGGTGAGCTCTAACGGATGACTAACTCCGTTGGTCTGCTTCTGACGTGGCCAACCTAGCTATTCATTATTAAGATCTTTTAAGTATTATTTAAACAAAAAAATCATCTCCATCTATTTTACCCACGCGATTACAAGCCCTAATTCTCTCTCAATTGTCATTCTCTCTCAACGATCACTCTAGATCGATTGGTGTTTTAGGGTTCAAATGAAAGTGGCCATGGCCGACAATAAATAAACACACAAATGCCATGTAATCATGCCACGTCAAAAGCAGATTAACAGAGTTAGTCATCCGTTAGTTGCAGACTGTTAGAAACAAATACACTTTTAATTGGGACTACTACCAGCCAAGTGTGAAGTTGGGAATGTTATTTGCCGATATGTCATAGCTTAGATTATTTAGAACCAAAAGTCCTTAAGATATTAATTGACTTGTTTATAAAATATGAGTCATTTCTATTTTTACAGTTACTGGATGAGAGAGATAGTGTTAACGTGTGGCGATATCTTCAAGCAATTGATAGGTAAAGGTACGCATGAGTTGACTGATATTTATAACTAGAGGTGGCTCTTTTGACTTATTTACTTATGAATGGGTCATTCTGACTATCATATATGCAGAAAAACAAGATTACATAAAAGAATATATGATTTTATTTTATAAATGTTATGAATGAGTAGGCGACCTGGCATTACTGAAAAATTAAAGAGTTTAGAATGCAAAACGATCATATTCGTTGGCGATAGTTCCCCATTTTATGATGAAGCATTACACATGACTGAAAAATTGGGTGAAACTTGTTCAAATTTAATTGAGGTATGCTTGTTTAATGTTTACTCATCACAACTCTTTTAAGTTAATATATTTTCTTTAACATTATATAAAATATAAAATGATCACATATGCATTTGTTCTTTTAACATTATATAAATGGGCCCATCTTATATTTAATATTTCTTGTTATGGGTATTTTAGTCATTTAAAATATTTGATACTGTTGTTAACTAATATCCACCCTAAGGACCAACTTTTCTCCACAAAGTACTGGTTTTAAAGGTGTAATTTTTTAAACAAATGGACCAAAACCATAATTCATGTATATCGCATGGACCATCCGTGTAATTTATTCTTGATATTAGAAATAATTACAAAAATGGTCCTTGTGGTTTGGTCGCATTAAAACTTTAGACTAACTGCTCGCCAAAATGCAGCACAAATGGTCCCGATGGACGTTAAGTTGTTATGTTAAGTGCAGGTGAAATGCCCAAAATGCCCATTAACATTAAATAAATAAAATACAAAGTTATAATCATCTTGGTCAAACTACAAGAACCATCCATGTAAATAATTCTTGTACTATTATCGTCTTTAATGATATGTTCATGAAGGTACATGCATGTGGATCAATGGTGACACAAGAACAACCTCATGCAATGTTGATTCCCCTTGAATATTTTTTAAAGGGGTTTGGATTGTATAGACCATGTCGGTATAGTAATAGCCCGAGGAGCCCACTTGGCCCGTCTTGCATCGATCCTGAGCTTCTTTACCCTGAAAAAATGGGCTTGAAACTTAGACCGATAAAATTACGTGCATCTCCTCCTCAACATCGTGCCCACGAGAGCTAACAATTTCTTTCTGTCTGTCTGTCTGTCATCCAAAATAAATACAAGTATAGACATGGGAATGCCGGTTTATATGTGTGGATATACGTAGGAACATGAGATGTGATTTAATTAGTCTTAGGAATATTAGACCTTATAATTTTTGAAAATGAATTTATAATCATGTCTTCCCAAATGCAATAGTTGCAAAATGTTGATAGTTATTGATTGTTGGGGTTCACAAGGATGAAGGGTATTTTAGGCATTTCGGTAGATTCTGAATTTTTTATTTTGGCTCATTAGCGGTTTTCCATACCTTTTTTATGTTATTGGATTTTGTATTCGAGATATTATATCGTAAAGAATAGAACCAACACCGGCCAATATTCTATTGCAATGCATGATAGATTTTTTGAAAATATAATGCATTTAACGTGATATGAGGGCTAAAAGCTAGTATTTAATATTTAATCATGTAACTTCATTCGAAAATTATTATATTGCCACCGCGCTAAAATGATATATCGATGTCTATTATAAAAGTAAGGATTATTTGTTAGCTATTTTTACTTGGGTTTATTAGCTACATATCAAAAAATAATTGTAGATTTTAGATAAGATAGAAAGCATAGAACCAACTTGTTATAAGGTAGTCAGAGGAAAAAGATAGTAAAATATGAAGTAATATCGAATTCACGGTAATACTCAAATGGCTTAAGAATGAAATTGGTTTTTATTCAAATAAGCCGGACCGAAAGCTTCATTTTGTAATCAAAATATAATCAACTATCTCTTCTTATCAACCTAGACATTTTTTAAATAGTAGAGTTGGTTACACATAAAAATGAAACAAATAAAAGCCATCCAAAAATTAATCATTTCAAATTTCAAATAAAACTATACTATCTTCCTGTGACTTGTTCCCCAATCTTCATACATTTACGTGGGTCGCCAATTGGGTTGGGTCGGATCCAACCGGATCAGGTGCTCTTGCATCATAAACTTTGAAGAAGCTGTGACGGATTGTGCGTTTATGCATCAATAACTTATATATTATTACACATAACTTGGTTTAAAACAAAAATTTACATTGAAATGTAGATAAAGTATACGATTATACGCACGTAGAAA
The DNA here is from genome assembly GCF_021521415.1 of Bidens hawaiensis. Classification (NCBI taxonomy): domain Eukaryota; kingdom Viridiplantae; phylum Streptophyta; class Magnoliopsida; order Asterales; family Asteraceae; genus Bidens; species Bidens hawaiensis. The sequence goes on from NW_027500827.1 coordinate 27,672, forward strand.
ATAGTATTTACTGTAAAATGTTCCTTCATTTTTGTTTATAAATATTTGGTAGAATGTATGTTCATATATGTTTATATACGCATAATATATATATATATATATATATATATATATATATATATATATATATAGGGGTGGGTTAAAATAAAAAGAGATAGTTTTCTAGAAAGAGTAGGAATAAATCATAACCATTGTATCATGTTAATGAATTGTTGATATTTAAAATTACCAAAAACGACATAGTTCCCTAGAATTACTCTTTCATCATTATAACCGACAGTTTCCTAGATTTATTCTTTTTTCATATATTTTAATGCCAAATATCAAAAAATTTATTGGTTCTTATCATTCCTAGGAAACTCTTTATTTTTATTTGAACCCTTTTCTATATATATATATATATATAGGAGAAGTATAGTTTGAAAACCCTCTTGAGTTGAGAAAACCCGTGAAAACCCTATGTAACATCGTTTTTTTTTTTGTTACATGTAACATATGTTGTTACATTTAATACAAAATATCGAAAACATAAAAAAATGTTTTGCTATTTTTTTTACATTTTTTAGTAATTTTTATATATGTTTACAGGAGAGAAAAAATGTAAATAAACTTTTACATTTTTTATTAACTTTAATTGTGAACCACAAGATTTAATCTTTAATTAAAAACATGTGGTTGAGAATGAGTTTCTAGAATTTTCACAACTCAAGTGGGTTTTTATTCTAACCTAACCATATATATATATATATATATATATATATATATATATATAGGGTTAGCATTCTTTAAAAACTCTATTTTTTTAAGAACTCTAAGAACTAATGGTAGCCTTTGATCTTAACTACTCCGATAATCACCTCCAAAATTCAATCCTATTTACTCATAATATGCACCTGATCTCTTTGTTGCTTTTTCTTTTTTTTTCTTTCTTTCTTTTTTCTTTTTTGGAATTTATCATTGGATAATAAAATTTCCTTTTTGAAATATTTTTGTGTATTGTTGCAAAATGAAAATATTATTGATATTAAGGAACAAAATATTATCAAACTTTTAGTTAATCCTTGTCTAATAATGTTTGTTTTATAAACTTTAGACACTGTTAACAAATTTACATGTTTAATTTAAATTACATGCTAAATAATATAAATTACATGCTAAATAATATAAGTACATACATGCTCATGTTTTTTATACTAAACATATATATATATATATATATATATATATAATTATTATATCTTAATACGTTTACGTATATGTAAATAGATAATTTACATATATGTAAATGTATATATAAATAGGTCACTTGTAAATATGCCAATTGAACATGTGTAAATAGGTCAATTACACAAATAGATCAACGTACACAATTAGACACGTACAAATAATAACTAAATTACATGTATGTAAATATTATATACAGTTCGTAAATGGGTCACATGCACATATGTAAATTTTACATATATATAAAACTTTTCAGTTACATTATGTAGAAAATATTTTGAACACGTAATTATTTAACTTAAACATTTGATGTATAAATTTATACATATATACGAAAGGAAGATTACAAATGCAAAGAACTATTACATATTGGTAAATAAAAATAATTTAAATTTACAATAGCCCAAAAATAATCTTCGTACATAGCCCCAGAAACAGAAAAGGTAAAGTTTTGATGATGGGAAAGAAAATCGACAAATAAAAAATTAAATATTAATTAACTAAAATATACTTTTCATGTTGATCTTCAATTCCATAAAAATATTTTTTTTCTTTTTTCTTTTTTTTTTTTTGCATTCTAATGATAATTAATTCTAGGCTGAACAATCTAACACTAAAAAAATAACAACTCAATATTTATGTAAAAATTAGAATATAAGTCAATAGAGAGAAAATTGGAAGTTAATCAGATAATTATGGAGATTTGAAAATAATGGGACTTATGAACATGATTAATTTACATTAATACCTATCAACTAAATAAAAAGTAAATAATGATTAAAATAATGTAATTGGTTAAAATGAGTTCTTAAAGTTCTCAATAAAACTAGAAGTTCCTAATTGATACTAACCCTATATATATATATATATATATATATATATATATGCATAGCCCGTTGTCCGGCCAAAGACCCAGTCTTAAGCCATCATGCAGTGTTACCCGTCTGAACAACACCTTTGGATTCAACGTAACTAGTTTTCTAACATGTCAAAAAAAATTAATAATAACACAAACATTTTTGTCACAAGGAATACATAACCAAAGAGACAATAAAATGCAATTTTAAATGAAATAAGAAAAATAAGGGCCCATGCGGCACCAAAGTTGTCTTTTATACTATAAAATAACTAGCTGAGTGCCCGCATGATGCGTCGAGGTATGCATGCAAACATGGCATCGAAGGCGTAACCGGTGTTACTGTTTCTGTATGTGCATGACTTCACAATAGTACGCGCGTAACACGACTATAGTATGCTCGTAATACAGCATTGGAAGCTTAACCGGTGTTAGTAAGCACGTCACACAACGACTGTACGCGCGCAATCAGGTGTCAATGCGCATTAACCCGAACCCAAACCCGACCCAAACCAAATTAACCTTTTATGTATCGACCCATTCCAACCTTAACCTTTTAGGCCGAACCCGCCTGACCCTTTTTTCGATCCTTAATGGTAATCACGTAACACGTTAAGTTTTTAAAATGAAAAATAGTATAGCAATATCATACTCAATTAAAAAGAATAAAATACTCATTTTATTGGTTTAATGTTTTTTTTTTTAATATTAACGTGTGAAAAAAGTTATAAATGTTTAAACATCGTAGGGGTAGTTGGTTTAAACTTGTATTTATTTTTGAATAATATAAAATCCACCGTACATTATTTTGCTAAAAGACAAAATTGCCCTAAAATGTCTTCATCCTATGCATTATGATTTGTACTTAAAATGATAAATTTGATACCTCTTAAAAACTAAGAGATCACTCACTCATGCTTTATATATAGACTAGTTTGATATAGGTGTATGATGTTACAAAATTCTTGACTGATCACCCGGGTGGAGATAATGTGTTGTTAGATGTGACAGGTATTGTATCGAAACTCGAAAGAAACTAGCTAAATTAATGCGTGTTCTTTTAATCTTTTTTATTCACGTTAAACATATATGCACTTAAATTGTTCTAGGCAGGGATGCAAGTGAAGAGTTTGAGGATGCGGGACATGGAAGTGCTGCAAGATTAATGTTAGATGAATATTATGTAGGAGAGGCCGGTCTTGTAACACCATTTAACGGTCTTTCTAAAGCACAAACTCGTGCCAAACAACAGATAATCATGGAAGAAAACAACATGGTTAGGCTTTATAATGAAATCAGTCGGGCTATTTCTTCCTTTAGCGATGTTGGGTGGTGTTATCGGTTTTATGTTGTATAAGTGATATGCATATTCATTGTGTGTTTATTTGAATTAAATGGTATTCAACTACTATGTTGTTGTACACTAGCCAGGTGCCCGCGCGATGCAGCGGTGTACGCGTAAACACAACCGGTGTGTGCGCAAACGCAACCGGTGTTAGTACGTTTGTAACCTCGCAACGTTACGTGCGTAACCCAACAGTGGTATGCATTTAACGTGGCATCGGGCGTGTAACCGGTGCTAGTAAGCGCGCCACATAATGCTTATACGCAAGTAATCCAAGATGTATAAACAATGTTATATGCGTAAATGTTGCTTGAACGCGTGCAACAGGTGGCGACAATCAAGAAGCAAAGATAAAATGTACAGTAATTTCAAATAAACTACTTTTTAACCCAATCCATTTTGACGGACATGTTCCGACCCGAAAACATTTTAACCCGAAGCCCTTTTTGACATGACCAGTGATGGATCTTGAACGTTTAGTATGGATGGGCCGAAATTCACGAAAGCCAAAAAATTTTGTTTTCCGCTACTCTTATGTTTCGGGTCGGCAATCCGGTTCGGGTCTGTCGGGTCAAACAATAAAAACGTACTATATTTAATCAATCAACTCAAACACCAATTCAATACATTAAATTTAAATTCAATCATTCAAATTACCGTTCTTACACAAATAATATGGATGGACCGGACTCAAATCTCAAGGACGAATTGATATAACTCACCAAAACGTAAACACGCAATAACTAATATTGAATAACTCTCAATATTATATAGAGGAAATATAAATCAAAAACCCCTATTACATGTATTTCGTGTTTCTCTAGATGAACCCTAACTCGGTGGCATCTTGTGTGTGTTTCTAATGTCTAACCATAACTTGGTTTATATATACTAACCTAACTTGATAGCCAAGACATTACCAAATATAATAAAACCCTAATGGCAACCTCATAAACTCATTACATATTAATGAATCTCACGGGCCCAAAAGGTCCGACCCGGTCATGTACACATGACAGTCCTATTAAGATGGAAATTACATCCAACAAAGTCTGGGCTTATTTTTTGTATTGGGCTTTATTTTTTAACCTTTCGTGGATGGCCCGGACTCAAATAATATGAATGGGCCAGATTCAAATAACATAGATGGGCCAGGCTCAAATAAATTGTTGGGCTGGACTTAATAAATGGAATTTTTTGGAATTTTTTTGATAAAAATAAACTACTAAACGAAAAAGATAGTGGGGCCGCGGCCCGGTTCAGCCCAAAGAATGGACTGCCCCTGGACATGACCCCTTTCAATCTAAACCCATCCCGACATGAACAACCTTTTTTTGTATTAACTTGTTCTAACTCTAACTCGCTTCGATACCATTAGCCAAACTTGCCCGACCCGTTGCTGGTAATAATTGGTAATCACGTAACATGCTACTTTATTAAAAATTAATAAATTATAGCAATACCATACTCAAATTAAAGAGAATAAAATGCTTGTTTTTATGGTGTAATTTTTTAGAAAAAATATGAACGTGTAAAAAAGTTATAGCCTTTAAAAAGTCCTGGGGGTAGTTGGTTTAGAAAGAGGGGAAAATGTGTAAATATTTAATAAATTAACAAAACTTTATTGAAGTTGAAGAACTATTATTGTAAATTATTTTTGAATGTGAAAAGACTATATTATCCCTACATTCCTAAAATCCTATGCATTGTTACTTGTAAAGTATGCAACAAAAGTGACATCTCTTAAAATTTAAGAGGTCACTCACTCTTATATTATATATAATATAGATATAGATATAAAAGGTAATACCAAATAGATGATAATACTTAAATGTCTCAAAAACGAAATTGGTTTTTATTTAAATAAGGCGAACCAAAAACTTCGGTCGGTAAGCTTCACGCTTACACTTTTCTGTAATCAAAATATAATCAACTATCCCTTCTTATCGACCTAGACATTCTTAAATAATAGAGTTGGTTACACATAAAAATGAAACAAATAAAAGCCATCCAAAAATGAACCAATTCAAATTTCAAATAAAACTATAATATCTTCTTGTAACTTGTTCCCCAATCTTTATACATTTATGCGGGTAGCCAATTGGGTTGGGTCGGATCCAATCGAATCAAATGCTCCCACGTCATAAAGTTTGAAGAAGCTTTAACCAATTGTACGTTTATGCATCGGTAACTTGTATTTTGGTTTTATCAATGGTGTAATCTTCATCTTTGGATCTTTATTTGGTTGAAGACTGGTTTGTATTGTGATCATTTTTTATTAATAAAAGTCGAAGCATGAGATAAAATATAAGCATGTCGCAAATGGTGTACTTAGTAAAATGTTCGTTCATTTTTGTCTGTAAATATTTTGTAGAATGTCTGTTCATGTATGTTTATTTACGCACATAATACATATACACATAGCCCGGACTATGTCCGGTCCAGAGGCCCGGTCTTAAGCCATCATGCGGTGTTACCCGTCTGGACAACACTTTAGGGTTCAAGGTATGTAGTTTTCTAACATGTAAAAAAAACACACATTTTTGTCATAAGGAATATATAACCAAAGTTAAAGATACAATAAAACGCAATTTTAAATAAAAAATATCGTTACATCTGTTTAAAACATTTTTTGAAGGTCCAATATAACATCATCATTCGCTTGAAAAGTCTTGGCAAGAATATCAGTCGCGATTTCCGGTTTCGGCCCGAAAATCACATTCGCAATTGGCATCACTCCCGGATTCTGGCTACTCAACGCTGAGATCGCGATCGCATTCGTGTTCCCATTATTTCTTTGGTAATGTACAAGATTTTTGGGGAACACGAAAACATCACCTTTACACAATACTCTAGTAATATGTCGGTTTTCGGGGTTTGATGTGATAAATCCGACCTCGAGACTACCTTCCAACACGGTAATGATTTCCGAGGCACGGGGATGCGTGTGGGCGGGTTGAGCCCCCCTGGTGCGAAATCAACACGTGCCAATGAGATTCCTAACGTGTTGAGCCCGGGCAATTGTTGCACGTAAACCGAGGTCACCTTCGATCCCATTGGGTTTGATGTGTTCCCCTTTATGTGGAGCCCACCATAATAAAAATCATTGGCATGAACCGCGTGCGGGTTTTTGCAAGTATACCCGTTTACCAAAACTATCATAAAAAAACCGATTATTATTAAACCGAAAACGAACCCTTTCACGAATTAACATATTTAAGAAACGAAATAATGTACCGGGGCCTTTTAAATCCGCCACACAAAAATCTTGAAGAGGGCCCTGGCCCTGGCCTGTAACCATGGAAACGGAGAAAATGAAAACAAACAATAGAATCACAAACGGGTCTAATACACGAGCCATTAACGGATGGAGATCGATGAGGCAAGTTTGCGGGTTTGATGATTTAGGTATGAAAAGAATGCAAAAAAGCCATAGCCAAGCCTTGAATAATCAAAACGGTCATATGTTGGCTCTTAAACAAGGCTTTTTTGTATAAGAGTTTGGGTTTGTTTGTTTATTTTGTTATCTTAGGAATGGGCTAATGACAAAAACTAATATTTTTTTTTGGTTTTAGTTTTTCATTGGGATATCAGACTGAGTCAAAAGTTTTTCATTGGGATTGATTTAATTACCGAATTTAGCTTAACCACATATTTATTTTTCTATTTATTAAATGGGATGAGGTGATATCTTAAAATTTTATAAGACCACTCATTGTGGGGTTCAAAGGGGCGGCAAAAGTTGATGTGGCAAGGTCTCAACCCCGCACACATTGTGCTGGGTTGTTAAGGTTCGGGCGCTAAAGGGTGGGTTTTAACAGACAGGACTAGTCTATTAGCCAGCGAAACAAGACAAGAGCTTTAAGCTAACACAATTAAGGCTAATAGAATTACAATATTGTCTTTTATGTTTGTACCAAATTTCACTTATTGTCCTTTATCTTTAAAATTGATCGATTTATCCTTTATGTTTACCAATCAAACAACATTTGTCTTTTGACCATAACTCAGTTAGTTTTTCTCGTTAAATCATAGCATATGCCTTGCATATGAGGGCAAATTAGTCATTTTATCTATTAAATTTAAAATATTTTAATAAATTAACAAAAAAACGTAATACATATAAATAATATGTAGATACATATACACACACACACTCTCTCTCTCTCTCTCTCATTACCACCAGCCACCACCGCCTGGTTCACCACCACACCACACCCACCAACCGCCTTACACATTGGTGGTGGTGGCGGCGAATGAGGTGCTGGTGGTAAAGATAAAGAGAGGTGTGTGTGTGTGTGAGGGAGGGAGAGAGAGAGAGAAAGAAGGGAAATATGATGTGTGTATATTGTTTTTTCTTATTTTAAAAAATATATATCTATATTCTTTAGTTTTAACTCTTAAAAATCTTTTTTAAAATAAATGGTAAAAGTACCAATATGCCATCATGTGCAAGACAAATGACATGATTTAACGAAAAAAACTAACTAGGTTAGGACTAAAGGACAAACGCTGTTGGATTTGTAAACGTAAAGGATAAAGCAAATCAATTTTAAATATAAAGGACAATGAGTGAAATTTGATGCAAACATAAAGAACAATTTTTGTAATTATGTCTAATATATATATATAGATATATTATAATGGTCAATGTAAACTCAAACTTATGTGTTAGTTGTTGCTAGGTAGTATGTCACAAGTTTTAGCCCTATAATAATCAAGGAGGGGGGGGGGGGGGCATTTTTCATTCTTTTTTAATAATTGTCGTGAAAGGGTCACAAAATCTCATTTTGATTTAGGCCTTCAAAATTGTTGAGTCAGCAATGTCGACAGATAAACAGGGCGGTAAAGGAAAAAAAATGTTAATCCCAAATGCTTTTGAAGATGGTGGAGCCCACATGCTTTCATATGGTATTGGAACTTTAAACCACAATGTAATACCTAATAATCGAAACCGGGTTTTTTCAATATCTGAAACCGGGATTTTCAATACCTGATTTATACCTGAAAAATACCTAAAAAAAGATCTGAAAAATACCCAAAAAAGTGAAGCGCCTTAAAAAACCCAACCTATACCGGGGAAAAAAGCCCGAAAAGACCCCAAAAATAGGGTATTCAAATTTCCGGTTCTATACCTAACACAAACACAGTGCATAGGATATGGTTCTAGTGACAATATCGGACCCGAATCCAACCCTGGTATTGTCAATACCTGGTCATACCCGAACCCGGTTCCATACCCAGAAATAGGTATTAGAAAAACTCAGTTTGTGCATCTCTAACGTTGCATGCCTGCATTTTTTGATATTGTCTTTAGACATATTCACCCTTGATAACATAAAAAATGTATTTAAAAGGTAAAATATTAGAAAAATATAAAAATGATTTAAGGTTTTCTTTTTTTCTTACAATAATTTAGTGTTTTGTAATAAACCTATTGGACACTAATTTCTGAAGACACGATATGTTGAACCGTTTAAGAACCACATAATGACTTCTACTTTTTTGTTTTTAAGTGAGATATAGAAAGCAGCTGGATAACCACATCCCCTACTATCTCAATAAATCATTAATATAATGAGTACATGTGCTTTAAGCGGTTTTTGTCGTTGTCACATAAACTATGTTATGAAAAGAACACACTCAATTATCTTTTATTGAATTTAGTATATAATCATATTGTAATTACATATCTTGTATGGTAGGGTTTGAGAAGCTAGCTCGTAGTACAATTGGCACAATATTGTGGAGGGAATCCGCTTGCTCTTAAAGTATTAGCTTCTTCTATGTTTGTTAGTTAGAAAGATCCAGCTAAAAAAAATAGTATGATAGAAATTTGGGAAGATAGAATTAAGTCTATGAAATCATCAACAGGAGACCTTCATGGTATAATCCAAGATGTGCTACGAACAAGCTATGACTCCTTGAGACATAAAAGTCTCAAAAGAGTTGTTTCTAGGCATTGCTTGTTTCTTTGTTGGTGAAAGTAAAGACCTGGTAACGACATTGGAGGATGGTTTAGGGCATCGGCCAGTGCGAGAAACGTTAATAAATTAGTAAATAATACATGAGCCGAGCTCAAGCTCATAAGTCAAACGAACCAAGGTCAAGCCTCATCGAAGCTTTCGTGGCTTATAAGCTTGTGTTTGGTGTTCCTTTATTCTTAAACTTCTTTAGCTTATGGGTGGGTAGAGGTACCCACCCACCCAATAAGCAATATCATATCATCATCCAAACTGAAATTCAAAGCATACATAAACCCTAAGTAATTAATTAAAAATAATTTAAAATTTCTCGAAATTTATAAAAATTACTAAAAACGTTAATAAGTAAATGAATCAAGAAATATATAATAAACAAGTCGAGCTGTACCTTACTGTTTGGGGTAATTAAAAAATAACGCATAAGTGTCGCAAAAAGAAAGCATTCTTCCTGCAAAGAGGACACGGACAGTTACGATTATTATTGTTGCTCTTCATCAACCACTTCTTGATGCATTCTTCATGATAACTATGATTGCATTCTAGCGTGCCGAGCATATCCTCCGCATGGTATTCCTCATGGCAAACCGCACAAATCTCTTCTTCATCTTCTTCCTCTTCACCCCGTTTACTTGTTTTCACCGCAGCTTCTACAGCCTTTACCCGGTCATTACGTATACACTCACACCACAGCACGATTCTTGCCATCCTGAAAGCGGACAGGTGAACGCTTTTACACGGAACATAATCCTTCGCCCTACCCTCTTCATCAAAAAACGCTTATGCAGCCGTGACCACAGAGCCGTTATCCGCTGTGAACGTTAGGTATGCATACGAATCAGGACGCATATTACCGAAAATCTCCCTTTCAACTCCAACATAGTAGTCATGGATCTCTATTGTTTCGGGCTTGACGTCGACTATTACATCCAAGAATTCAGTCTCAGGTCCTACGTTCAAAAGTATCATTTGATTGAATCTACGGAGGTAAATACCATACGGACAAGACATAATGGACGTACTTACCGGCTTGCATGCAGGTTATTCCAAATTATTATTGTTTGGTAAGTAATGTCAAGCTTTTAAGCTTTGCATGTTAACGTAGTCCGCAAGTCAAGTCAAGTTAGGTTGGAATACAATTATAGGCGGTTTAATTTCTATTTTATCTAAATTATAAAAATAATAATAATAATAGTTGTTATTATTATGAGTATTGTTATTATTATTATTATTAAAGTGGTTATTGTGTTTAGAGATATCAGATCGATAAAAAGCTTGAAATGAGCCGAGTGTTTTTTAGCCGGAGTCTTAAGTAAAGCTTGTTTAGTTATCATTATGAGTATTGCTATTATTATTATTATTATTATTATTATTATTATTATTATTATTAAAGTGGTTATTGTGTTTAGAGATATCGGATCGATAAAAAGCTTGAAATGAGCCGAGTGTCTTTTAGCCGAAGTCTTAAGTAAAGCTTGTTTAGTTATTGAGTCTGAGCTCGAGCGTTGTGTGTTTTTAAGTTTCACCTCTTTTGGCGATTTGTATGTATTTCGTTCAGATTTAGTTTCGTCGAGAAAAAAACAAAAAATTTGACCCAAAGTAATGAATTAGGCCTGACTCATGTTTTAAATTAATAACTAATTGATTTTTATATGGTTTTGTCATTTGAGCTTGAAAATTTTTGGCTTGAATTTCACATTACACAACCGAGGTGTGGCTTGTTTAAGGTACTATACAAGCTTGAGCCAAGCTAAGGCCCATGCCCGTTTAAGGTTTTTTCTCAAAATATTTAGTAATATTTAAAAACGTATATAAATTAATATATTTGGATACATTACATATTAAATAACTTAATATTCAAAGTAAAAAGTGAAAACCTGATTCGGTTTTAGTTACACTCGAAACTGAAACGAAAGTTCGGTTTCAAGAAAAAATAAAACCAAACTGTCGGTCTTTATTTCGGTTCGAGCTTGTTTAGTAATCGAGCCCGAGCTCGAGCATTATGTATATTTAAGTTTGACATCTTTTGGATTTCTATGTATTAAGTTCGCATTGTACAATCGAGTTCAATTTGTGTTCGAGTTTGAAACTTAGAGAAGGAGGCCTTGTTATGGCCAGAAAAGACTTCATATATATTATACCATATGCTTTCAAGGGCAACAATACCTATCAATCCCGTACTTCATTACTGGAAAGACGGAGAAGAACTCAATAACATGTTGATTCAACTTCTTTCGCCATAAGTTGAAGTATAGTTTCAGTTGAAAGCATAAATCTGTATGATTTTTGCACGTTGAATTTGTAGTTAAAACTGCTTCTGACACCTGTTCGTGTGAAAAATGTTAGAAAATATAAAAAGTAATTACAATCAAGGATATTCAAAGATATGCCAATTAACATCATTTCTTTATTTGGAGATTGCAACACCAAAGCACCACACCAAATTCCCAGCCACTTGTGACAGTTATCTCTATCAATTAAGGGATTTCATTTTACCCTTTTTGTTGTAGTTTCCATGATTAAGAATATGGTTCATATGTATTTATTTTCTTCTTTGGTCTCTGTAACAAATATACACAATTACTAGAAATTCAAATATTATCTAATGTCCATTCAAAACATGGTATCAAAGCGGGTTATATGATTTTTAGATCGGCCTGCTCAGAACTGATTATCATCTACCATTTTTTCAATCTCATTAAACCTGTATTTCTTTCAGAAAACCTGCTCCAAACCTATTTTTTTCAGCCATTCAGCCTGTGTTCAAACGTCATGTCCGGGAACAATAACAACGACGACCTCGCATTACAAATTACCAACCTACTCAAAAATGGTCTAAACAGCCAAAATCAACCTCAAAAGTAAAACCTTTTTGATAGTTTGAAAATTAGTCTCAAGCTAAACAGACAAAACTATGCGTTGTGGGCTCGAATGACTCGGGTCGCCATCGGGGGGAAATCAAAATCCCTTTTGAGTCACTTATCGGGAAATACGGCACCACCGAAACCTACCGATGAAATGTATGAACAATGGGAACAAGACGATTTAGTCGTGTTCTCTTGGTTAATACAGAATATCGAACCCGATCTTGCAAGCAACCTAACCGAATTTCCCATGGTAAAAACTTTGTGGGATGCCTTGGTGATCACTTATAGTAGCGGGAAGGATGAATTGCAAACGTTTGATTTACACGTAAAGGCAGGCGGGATCAAACAGAACGGAATGTCATTAGAAAACCTCTGGATTATTATACAAGGTGTGTGGGAAGAAATCAAAAGACGAGATCCAAACCCCATGACTTGTACAACCGACATCGGAACATACAACAAAATCGGGTCAGAACAAAAACTCTTTCAATTCCTCAACGCCCTTGACCAACAATACGATACCATTAAGCGGGAAATCCTCCGATTGGACCCGTTACCCTCGTCGGAGGGTGCCTACTCGGCCGTTTGAAAAGAGGTGGCGCACCAAGGTATACTAGGAAACCTCACAGACAGTTCATCATCTCAGAACGGAGTGGCGGCAGGACTAGCTGCCAACAGGTCAAATGAAGTGCAGCTATTGTGGGATGTCAAAACATACCAGAGATCAGTGTTTTAACTTGTGGGCTTTCCCGAGTGGTGGAATGATGGGCACAAGAAAGGGAACAAAAAAGGGGAAAGGCGGCGGGTTTCAGTAGCGCAGGAACAAGTGCAACCGGAAAAGACAACCACCAGGGTGCAGGGTTCGGCGGTATGTCATTTGCTGATGAAGAAGCTTCAAAGCCTCTACAGAATGATGATGGAGGAACAGGTAACGGGTTTGAGGGAATACACTCAAACCCTTGTATTTGTCATGAATCTTTTATTGATCTTATAGTTAACAAATTGCTTAAAATACCCCTTGATGAAGAAAGCAATTTAATAAGAAATCCTAACGAATCTGATTTGTTAAAGAGCTCCGTTGGTGAATTTATTAATACTAATAAACAACCCCAAGAATATGATTTTTCTAAACCCCGTGAACAATTCATTTATAATAGTAAAATCTCTAAAGAACATATTGTATTTGATACAGGCCAAAAACGTAAAAGCATATCTCAGAAATCCCTCGAAATTATGTCGTTTTTTAAAATAACAAAAACATATGAGAAGTTAACATGGCCAAAACCAATGAAAATATAAATAAAGCTTGGATTTTGATTGCGGTGCTACCGACACTATGACCTTTGAATTATCAGATATAATTTCAAACTCTAAGCCTAAAATTAACTATATAAAAACCGCGAATGAGGGAGTTGTTCTCGTAAAGGGAGGAGGAACCATTGAAATTTCACCTACTTTAAAACTCAAAAATTGTCACATAAACTTTTGTCTATTAGTCGTGTGACCAAAGAATTAAATTGCACTGTTTTAAGGCGCCTGACTTTATGTATATTACAGGATATCAGGACGGGAGCGATTATTGGGCGTGGCACTGAACGCCAAGGGTTGTACTATGTGGAAGAAGTGACTCAACACGGTACTGTGATACTAGCCCATGTAACTATCAGGTAGAGAAGCTTGGCTATGGCATAGGAGATTAGGACATCCGTCTATTGGTTATTTGCATCTTTTATTTTCAAAGTTATTTCCTTTAAATGAAAGTTTTAGTTATGAAACTTGTGTCTTGACCAAAAGCCATAGACATACTTTTAAAGCCAATAATACGATAATTAATTCACCTTTTTTCCTTATTCATTCAGATGTATGGGGACCGGAAAAAGTTCTTGGAGGTCAAAATTTTTGTTTTTTTGTTTTATTTGTTGACGATTGCACTCGTATGACATGGATTTATTTTCTAAAACATAAATATGAAGTTTTTGATAAATTTACCATGTTTTATGCCATGATACAAACACAATTTAAAACCAATATCCAAATTCTTCGATCTGATAATGGTGGGGAGTTCGTAAACGATTCAATGAAATAGTTTTGTCAAACAAGAGGAATAATTTATCAATCGTCGTGCGCACACACTCCCAAACAAAACGGCACCGTCGAACATAAAAACCGCATTCTTTTAGAATAACCCGTGCCTTAGTAATTGAATACCAAGTTCCAACATCTTTTTGGCCGGATGCACTCGCTACTGCTACGTATCTTATCAATCGACTACCAACAAAATCCCTCGACCTAGAAACCCCTCTTCAAGCCCTTTCAGAATTCATCAACCTTCCACCTGCCCTTACATTACAACCACGGATATTTGGATGCTCCGTATTTGTTCACATACCCAAAAGCAATCGAAGCAAGTTTGATCCATGTGCAGAGATGTGTGTATTTGTCGGTTATGGCGTAAATCAGGATACCTGTGCTATAGTCCAAAAACCCAACATATGCACATTACCATGAACAGTGACTTACTTGAAACCGAGTTCTTTTATGCCACCCAACACAATGATCAGGGGGAGACCGAACATGACACACTGAGTTGGCTTATAGGGGTCCCAAATTGGGCTTCATCGTCAAAAGAAGTCAATCACAGTACTCAAGATGAGTCATAAACTTCAAAACAATCTGGTAGACCAAGAGTCGGTGTCTCAGACCCCAATTCTCCCGATCTGCCATCTAAGGTAAGTGATTCTCAAACTACAAAAAATAAAGGATCTCATGAAAATCAAACTAGTGACATATATGATGATCATGAGATAGAAGTTGAACAAATAGTACAGGAGGAACAAGAACCAGTACAAAAAGAGACAAGAGAAGAAGAATGACCGAGAAATATGCTATTCCACCAAGGGTCAACAGAGGCATCCCAGTAAAATGATATTATCCAGAAAAACAATCTAAATCCTCTAGGTATCCCATAGTAAAATAGCCAACGGAAACCTTTCCAAAGAAGCCAAGTCTTTTACTTCTTCCTTATACTCTGAAAAAATTCCATTTTCTATGGAACATGCCCTAGAATCAAGGAATTGGAAAAATGCAATGGATATCGAAATAAAGGCACTAATGAAAAACCCAATACATGGGAAAAATGTAACCTTCCTCTAGGGAAGAAACCAACAGGATATCATTGGGTCTTTACAGTCAAACACAAACCCGAAGGAACGATTGAAAGATATAAAGCACGGCTCGTAGCTAAAGGCTACACCCAGACATACAGGGTGGACTATTCTGAAACATTCTCCCCAGTAGCCAAATTTGACACAATTAGAGTTCTTTTCTTTATTGCAACTAATGAAGGTTGGCCTCTTCATAAATTTGATGTTAAGAATGTCTTCCTAGATGGAGAGTTAGAAGAAGAAGTTTATATGAAAGCTCCACCCGGGTTCACAAATAATTTCAAAGCAAACGAAGTATGTCAGCTAAAAAAATCACTCTACGGGCTCAAACAATCCCCCCGAGCGTGGTTTGGCATATTCACTATAGCAATGAAAAAATATGGATACTAACAAAGCAACTCCGATCATACACTATTCCTTAAACGGAAAGGTAAACTTGTGACTTGTTTAATTATATACGTTGATGATATGATCATTACAGGAAACGATGAAGACGAAATGAGAGAGTTGAAGGCCAACCTATTCACAGAATTTGAAATGAAGGATTTGGGAAGACTTGAGTACTTTCTTAGAATTGAAGTACTAAGATCCAAACAAGGAATTTTTATATGCCATAAAAAATACATTCTTGACCTTCGAGTCAAGACAGGAATGATCGACTGCAAGCCCGCCGATACAACAATGAAAGTGAACCACAAACTTCATATGGAAAACGAAGCCAGGTTAGAAACAAAGAAAGATACCAACGCCTGGTAGGTAAACTAATATATCTCTCACATACTCGTCCTGATATAGCATATGCAGTGGGAGTGGTTAGCAAGTTTATGCATCAACCTCAAGTTTCTCACATGGAAGCAGTAATACGGATTATCATATATCTAAAAGGAACAGTGGGTCAAGGAGTTCTCTTTAAACAGAACAAACATCTAAAGATCCAGCTATATACTGATGCAGACTGGGCGGGAGATCAAGACGACCGAAGATCTACATTAGGATATTTCACTCTGGTTGGCGGAAACTTCGTGACTTAGAGAAGCAAAAAACAAAAAGCAGTAGCTTTATCCAGCGCTGAAGCGGAACTTAGAGGAATTACACGAGGCCTGCTAGAAGTTCTACGGATTCACAAACTTTTAACTGAGATTGGGTTCCCTCCAACCGGAGCAAGTAGAATTATATGTGAACAAAGCCGCAATCCAAATTTCAGAAAATCATGTCCAACATGATCGTACAAAGCACATAGAGGTTGACCGGAACATCATTAAAGAGAAACTTGTAGCTGGAATATAGAGTTACCGTTCGTCCGATCAGAAGACCAATTAGCAGATATCTTAACAATGGTCGTCAAGGGGAGAATATTCAACAACTATCTTAGCAAGTTGAGTATTGGAAATCTCACTACTCAATTTGAGGGGGGGGGGGGGTTGTTAGAAAATATAAAAAGTAATTACAATCAAGGATATTCAAGGATATGACAACTAACATCATTTCTTTATTTGGAGATTGCAACACCAAAGCACCACCAAATTGTCAACCACTTGTGACCGTTATCTCCATCATTTAAGGGATTTCATTTTACCTTTTTTTATTGTAGTTTCTATGATTAAGAATATGGTTTATATGTATTTATTTCATTTTACCTTTTTTTATTGTATTCCATGATTAAGAATATGGTTTATATGTATTTATTTTCTTCTTTGGTCTCTGTAACAAATATACACAATTACTAGAAACTCAAATATTCTCTAATGTCGATTCAAAACAAATAAGCGTAGTTGTGGGTAGACTTTTATGAGGATTTGAGATGTTATGGTTTGCGTTAGACGTTTTGAGATGATAAATAACTGTCACCTTGGTTGGCTTTGAGTATTAGAAGTTTATGATTTTAGTGCACAAGCATGGTTGTGGGTATATGGTGGAAGTTGAATACACTTATGAGTTTAGTTTATACCGGTAACAAGTCAGTTGTGAGCAGCACGCGTCGGAGCTTAACTTGTTATGAAACAATGATTTTTTATGTGAAGATTGTTGATCCGTCGTGTTGCATAATCCACAATGACAATAACTTAGCTTAAACAACTAAAACCACTTGTTAAAGAACGTCTTTCACGGGGTTAAAAGTTGTCATGCAATCCATGCCGGTGGACATCTATACGGATCATACCATATACGACTATAGGTCAAATGTGGTATGAGAGACCATACAAGCCAGGAAGCCTGTAGGGGCTATACGGCCCTCATAGGTGTCTCAAACTAGTATAATCTCTCTAATGTTTGTTTTTATATGCATTCTCATTCTAAAACACATGAAGATAGGGCTGCAAACGAGCCGAGCCCGAGCTCGACTAGGCTCAAGCTCGACTCGTTTAACTTTGACAGAGCTCGAGCTCGGCTCGTTTCGAGCTCGATTTTCAAAGCTCGAGCTCGGCTCGTGAGTAGATTCTCAAGCTCGAGCTCGGCTCAGGCTCGGCTCGTTTACTATTTATCAATTAAATTTTATATGATTATAATTATTTTTATATATTTTTTTCTATTATAATTTATGTATAAAAATATATATATTATTTAGTTATTTTATTTATTTTTTCATAAGAATATATATATATATATATATATATATATATATATATATATATATCGATTATTATTAAATATATATTTTAAAAAATTATATAAATGGCAGGCTCGTTTAGGCTCGCGAGCCGGCTCGAGCTCGATAAATGAAGCTCGGGCCCAGGCTCGATTATTAAACGAACTTACTTTTAGGCTCGAGCTCGGGCTCAGGCTCGATAAGCTTGGCTCGATCGAG
The DNA here is from genome assembly GCF_021521415.1 of Bidens hawaiensis. Taxonomy (NCBI): domain Eukaryota; kingdom Viridiplantae; phylum Streptophyta; class Magnoliopsida; order Asterales; family Asteraceae; genus Bidens; species Bidens hawaiensis. The sequence goes on from NW_027500827.1 coordinate 45,915, forward strand.
CTTTTTAACGAGCCGATCTCGAGTAACTCGGCTCGTTTGCACCCCTACATGAAGATTTGATGGTTATAAAACTACAATAAAGCCATTTGAACACCAGATAAATAGATTTATTTGAAAGAGATTATTTTTTAGAATTATATTTTAGAGGTGCTCTCGGTTTGGTTCAGCTGGCTTTGACTAAAATTCTAGACCGAACCTGATGTAGTTTTGTAAGCAATAAATGATTCAAAACACTTTATGATTAATCAAGCGCGATAAATGAACCAGAGGTTCCAAGAACTTTGTTCTTATGGTTCAAACTTAATCAAAACTAAGAAACTAAACAACCATGATCCCTATCCCTATTTATACTAAACAAGGAAAACGGTAAACTAGAAAACTAGATAATACATAAAATAACAAAAGATATTAAAAATCGGTAACTGATATATTTCAGTTTTTTTAACACCAAGCATGAATTATCTAATCTTACTTCTAAATCTACACCTTTATCCACCATGCCCGATTTTAATCACTCAAATTCGTTTCTTCTAATTATAATACAAAAAAAGTTATTTGAAATAAATTATGAGCATGTTATATAAAAGTATTAAAAAGAACTAGATAATACAGATTATGGTTATTTGACTGGTTCGGTTCGAGATCCCTAAATTTAAATTTGTATCCGAACTATAATTTTATTTTAGTTCGGATATGAATTTAAGGTTATTTCAGTCAGTATAATAGGAAGTGTAACTTCTAGATTTTGAATCTATACTATATATAAAGCAAATCCAATAGACCTCTTAAAATTGAAGAGGTACAACCTTGATTGCTTTTAGTATAATCCATATTGCATGAAGTTTTGAGATGTTAAAGGATTGGGTGGTTATATACAAACACTATCCCCATGGTGTGTGAATAAGGCTATACGGCTCACTTAATGACATGCGTATGGAGGTAACAGTGTGGCAGCTTTTTGCAGTCTATACGAGCCGTATAGACCCTATACGAGCCGTATAGGATCTATACGACTCATATATAAAACATGTCAGCCTGTACTTTGACCAGAGATTTATAATTATTTTATGGTTTATACGAGCTGTATAGATGGTATACAGGTATCAGCTTTTCTTGCTCAAACCATGTAAGATTTTTGGGTTGCTTTATAATTCGTCACCCAACAACTTCTATTTCATTAGTCATGTATCTATAAGACATTGAACTGCTATAATTTTATAAAGACTATATTTCAAAAGTTGAGTTAACACGAGTCAAAAACATCTATATTAACAAACGAAATTATTTTTATAGCAATTATATTTCAAAAGCTTAGATAACTCATATAGGTGTCAACCAAAATAGATTGCATGACCACATCTAAAAAGCCGTTACCCAGAAACGCTCATGTTGTTCGTAGGTTGTTATGTATCAAGCAAAATATTTACTTTTAAATTACGTGTTTCTATTTTGTAACCAACTCGGATGTTATTTTTGATATTTTGTAATTTTAAAGTAATCTTAAAAAAAAAAGAAAAAAAACTTTGCGAGTCAAACAGACTCTATATGAATCGTATAGCTCTATACAGCTCGTATGGGGGCTATACGATACAAATAAATAAAAACTAACACTCTGTGACTGAAAATGATTGGACTCTATACCTATACGAGTCGTATAGACCGGTGTTTAAATAACCTCTATGGTGTATGTATAACCCAAGCCTAAAGGATTTGGTTATATTATGTATGATTAATATTATTTGGTTCAAAAAATACTTAAAAACATGGTCTCGCAACTTAAATCAAGTTTTGTTAATATGATAAATAGTTACATATTACCCCCTTATATTAATCAATACCTCAACGATATTTAAACGACCATAACATTTTCACACATTAATATTTTTTAAAAAACATTACACCATAAAACGAGTATTTTATTCTTTTTAATTTGAGTATGATATTGCTATAGTTTTTTAAATTTTTGAAAATAGCATGTTATGTGATAGCCGATTAGGACCGAAATGCAGGTTCGGTTCATGGGTCAGGATGGGTTAGGTTCGAAATGGGTCGATAAAAAGAAAGGTTAATTTGGTTCTATTCAGGTCTAGATGGTTCATATTGAAAGAGGTCAGGGTTAGAATAGGTTTCAAATTAGAATGGTGTCGGATCGATTATTTGAATATTTGTATCCACGAATCCTCATCCCCACACTCATTATGGTGCGTACCGACAGCGGATTGCGCACGTACATGCATTGTGCGACACACTCGCCGGCACCAGTAAAGAGTCCAATGTCGTGTTACACGCATACCATTGCGAGGAGGCTACGCGTTTGATGCAGTTTTTACGAGCGTACCCAACCGCGTCGTGTGGGCACCTGGCACCCTTGGAGTCTGTATATTGTATGGTGCACTAACATAACAGAGTCAATACCGACCAAAACCAAGAAGTATGCAAACCAAGTAACCAACAAAACAATTACTAATGAAGTTAAAAAACCGGATTTAACAGACAAATAAAGGTTTTTTTATTAAGCCACCACAATTTATAGTTTGTGATTCTGTATCAGACAATGAATTCCAAACCCGATTCGAAGAACTCAAATTATTAGGTGATGATTATGTGATTCGTGTGATAGACAACGCCACGCCCTCAAATACTGTTGCAACCGGGAGTGTGTTTATAGAAACAAAATTTATAACAAGTTGGGGAAAAGTCGGACATATTGAAGATGCGATGGTTGATTCAGGTAGTCGAGGGTCACAATTAGGGGGTTACTCATTGATAATGCCCGTTTAGCAGGTTGTCATAAGGTTGTTTATGAGAAATGCGGGTTTAAAGAAAGAAATTCAGATGGTTAAATATGATTAATTACATTAACCTATATATCTATAAATGACTCGGACTCACCACCTCTACTTTTCTCACTGCGTACAGAAACCGTTTGAACAAAAAGAAAGTCCAGTTTACATTACAAAATCGGCAACTTCTACAAAAAAAAAAGAACGAAAAAAATGGTGAAATCAGAATTATCCAAGGCGTATATCTATATATGTACATAGTGATGCAGGCTCGATTAGTTTTGCGACGTATATGGCTATCCTTTTTACTCGATATGTTAAACTTGTCCCTTCGGGTTTGACTTTAAGATCAGGTCAACTCTTGATGCATTTGTCCCAAGTGTTTGCTGTGCATCGGGTACAGCCTGAGAAATTCGAAGTAACGTCTTTGTTTTCGTAATTTATATTTACAATTATGTTATAAATCATGAGAGACATCTACCATTAAACTAATACGTTTGGCAGTGTCCGAACGCATCAGCTCCCCTTTTTTCAGCATCTGAAAATATAATAACAACAAATGAGAATTTATACATTTACGATGACGCATATAATATTATTATGAAGGTGTGGTACGGTACCTCTGT
>NW_027500828.1:0-86784 GCF_021521415.1 Bidens hawaiensis
TCAAATTGCGGATGTGTTTGTTGTGTTCCGATTCGTATAAACATTCGTCATATGCACTTGATTTGAAGTAATTAATGGTCATAATTTGTTTATGCTTACAAGCAAATTGAGTGTTTCGTTAATTACATAGAATTGTAAACTTTTGGCATCATCTTTTATATGAAATCGTGTTAGCTTCTTTCAATGCAATACATGATGTATCCGATTGCATAGATTGTTAATGTTGGTGTTTAAACATTTGGTAATTTGTTAGATCTAAATTTTTTGATGTTTGATGTTTATAAAACATTTCGAAATTTGTTAGATCTGATTTTTTTTTTGATATTTCGTGTTTAAACATTACGTAAGTTGTTAGATCTAAACTGTTTGATTTTTAAACATTTCGTAATTTGTTAGATCTGAAATTTTTGATATTTGATGGTTAAACATTTGGTAATTTGTTAGATCTACATTATTTTTATATTTGATGGTTAATCATTTGGGTAATTTGTTGGATCCAAACTTTTTGATGTTTGATGTTTAAACATATGGTAATTTGGTAAACTTATAGATTTAAAACTGAGACTTCACCAGTTTTTTGAAAGTAAATTTTGGGGCAAGCAAGTAATGGTGGTGATATATGAAGAGAAAGTGATGATAGAATGTGTAAATATTGGCTATACAACAATGTAGGCATTTATATTGTAGGTTCTGCACTTAAAAAATAGAGAATTTACATAATATCGCAATAAAACGGAGGAATTAAGGAGAATATTGCAAAACAAGGTGATTATGATAAAATCATTAGGTTATTAATATTGAAGTTAAACAAAATATTAGTTGTATTATAAGTTATAAGGGTTTATTTGTCATTAGTTTAAAGTTAGTTTAGGGTTAAAAGTGTCAATGTAAATACTTTAGGGTCAATATTGTAAAAAGATTGAAACGGTTATTGTTAAACGTCGCGACTGTATTGATTGGTAGGGTTTATATATACCCTCACCAATCCCTTTAATTTGTATCAGACAATATTTATTAATCAAAGAATTCGTTTAACAACATCATCGTGTTCTTGTTCTATATGTAATTGTTTGATCACCAGTTTACAACAGTGGTATCAGAGCCAGTTTTTATCAAAATCGATCTGGAGAAAGAGTATCAACATCAACGAAAATTCAATTAAAAATCAGAGCGGTTATCAATCCGTTCTTTGAAGGCGATGTCATCAACAACAAATCAATTAGAAGGGTTCGTTTCAATTGGGAAGACGTTTTGATTGATACAGAAGTAGGCGGCGTTTTCAATTGAGAAATCAGAAGTCATCGTCAATTGAAATTAAAAGGTTTGATTACTAATATAGGATTGATTTTTGTTGGATTAGAAGATTCTGGTTTGATTTCCATCGGTGGGGTGGTTACCAGATGTATGAATAAAGGAATTGAAGCAGTGGCTTATTGTTAGTTGAATTGTTACTACACTTTGGAATCCTCAATTTACAATCCATAAACTAAGATTTGATTGTTTTGAGAAAGTAGCATATTGTTCTTATAGTAGTTTAAGTGCCATTGAGAACTGTTGTTTTTGAAATCGGTGGGTTGAAAAAAAGGGGTGTTATTTATTGACCATCATCAAAGATTGTTGTTTTGTTGTTGATTGGTCGAAGAAGAAGGCAAACAATACAGGGAAAGTCAATTTTTGTTCTTGTTGTCTTGATAAGGAAAAGTGGAAAACAACAGGAAGTTGTTGAAGATAAAGGTTTTATTTTTTCTCAACATCAAGATATTGCAAGTCTTGATTATTGGGTAGAAAATAATTGATAGGATAGGGAAAACAAACGGTTTAGTTTTTAGTTAAGGGGAATCGTGATCAACAGCGGAGAAGCGGGATTGATTGTCAACAGCAGAGAGGCGGTTTGATTGTCAACAGCAGATTGGGGGGATCGGCATCAACAGCAGGCAGGTTTGACTTTCAACAGCGAAGCGGGTTTGATCAGATTAGGAACCAAAAGGATAACCAGGTTTTGTTTTCTTAATATCTTGTACAAGTATTATCATAGTTTATTAGTACTTGTGGGAAGATAAGGAAATTTTTTTAGTATAAAGGTTTATTAGTTTAGAATATAAAGTAGGCATGCACTATGGGGGACGAATCATCTAACAAAGAACCGGTTGTGATTAAGGAAGGAGGAACGTCAATGACTTTCCAATGTCCAATTCTAAATTCCACAAATTACACGATTTGGGCTGTAAGGATTCGAGCAATTTTTAATGTCCATGGAATTTGGGAAGTAGTGGAACAAAATGCGGAAACAGAAGCGGAAGTGGATGAAAAGAAAAATAATATGGCAATTGCATTTCTATACCAAGCACTTCCAGAAAATATGGTTTTGCAAATTGCAAATCTTACTTCAGCAAAAGATATTGGGATGTATTAAAGGTTCGACACATGGGGGTTGATAGAGTTAAACAAGCACACATTGAAACACTCGAGTCAGATTTTGAATCATTAAAGATGAATGTTAACGAATCACTCGATGTTTATGCGGAAAGATTAGTCAAATCGCATCACAAGCAAGTAGTCTTGGGCACACTTTGGATGATAAAAGATTAGTTCGAAAGCTTTTGGGGGTCTGTACCAGAAAAATATATTCAAATAGTAGCAGCGATCAAACAGTTTGCAAATCTTAATACGATGCCATTCAAGAAGCAGCTGGGAGGTTGAAGGCTTTCGAGGAACGCACTAAGAAGCAAACTAAGGAGGAAGACGTGTCAGGTACACTTCTATTCACTAAAACAAATGAAAAGGAAATGGGCAAACACCATAAATGTGAGCATTGTGGTTGTGGGAACTCATATCGGGAGGGCTTTGGACGTGGCCAAAGAAAAAGGTCGGGGTCTGGTAGAAGTCGAGGCGATGGTCGAGTACAACAGGACAAGCGTCACATACGGTGTCACAAGTGTCATGAACTTGGGCATTACAAAAATGAACGTCCAACATGGGAAAAGGAGGAGGCGAATCTGATCCACGAGGAGGACGAGGAACCAACTCCGTTATAGAAGATATTGAAGAATGAAGACCTCACTTGAACTATATTTAGTTTAAGGGGGAGTATTGAAGATAAACAAAATATTAGTTGTATTATAAGTTATAAGGGTTTATTTGTCATTAGTTTAAAGTTAGTTTAGGGTTAAAAGTGTCAATGTAAATAGGTTAGGGTCAATATTGTAAACAGATTGAAACGGTTATTGTTAAACGTCGCGACTGTATTGATTGGTAGGGTTTATATATACCCTCATCAATCCCTTTAATTTGTATCAGACAATATTTATTAATCAAAGAATTCGTTTAACAACATCATCGTGTTCTTGTTCTGTATGTAATTGTTTGATCACCAGTTTTACAACAATTAAATCAAGGTTTTCAGGGGCCTAACCCTACTTTTTTCCGTAGGTGCAGATAACTATGAATTGCAACATGGCATTGTCTAAACAAGCATGCCCGGCATATTCATAGCTGCTCATGAAACCAAGTACTTATCTTTCAGCACAAGCTAGTTCATGTATTCTTTTTGTGTAATTAGGGCTTCTTTAGATTGTCTGTGAGATTCTTTTTGCGGTTCTATTTGTTTTCTTTCTTTTTTAGGTATTCATTGAATATACGTACTCGTCATGTTATAATACTATATATGTACAGTTTTGAATACCTCGTGCTTTGTTGTCAAACTCATGGAAAAAGACACGTGTTTGCAATCACAGTTACCCTATTAGCTCAGACCAGATGTATTGCAATGAAGGTTTTGCTGATTTAACTCCGGAGGAGCAAGCTGCAGCTGAAGAAAGCTTTTTGTCAACTTATCGTAAACCTTTTGAATTATACAACATTCTTCAACAACGCTTTGCTAGAAATGTAATCTTTTAATCTGTTCTCTCTTTTGGTTACATATTCGTTTATATTTAAACCTATAACTGATACAAATTACCCGGAAGTATATATTTTTGGGAGATTTTCATATATCCCCTCTAGACTTGCCACATACTTCTCTATTTCACAAATTTTCAATGCATAAGGTACCATGCCCTATATTTGTTGGATCTGATACAAATCATACATTTCTCCGTCCCATGCATTATATTACATGACATTTAAGTTTTAATGCATAAATCCGCACGTGTTGTTTTTTTTTTGCAGCCCGTATTTCTTAAGAGATGTCTGAGTTACGAAATAGAAGCTAAGCTGGAAAAAAGGTAAGAATCGCCAAATCAAACTCACAACAATTTATACTATTGACTAGATTTTGCTTTTATTATTGAATATGCTGTCTAGATTGGCTCTCATCTCATAGGGTGCAACCCTGCTTTAAACACAAATTTGGGCTTGCTTTTCCGTAATTATATTATTATTTATCGGGTCTCTCATTAAAAGTCCTTGTTAATTAATGGCCTATACAGTTTTGACAGATATGGGTTTCGTTTTTCTGTATTGTAGGATACAAATATCAGTATCTACATCTGGTACTACTACTTCAAATGCCGATGCATCTCAAATTCAGGCACTTTTTCCTCTTTATGTGTTACCGACAAGACCAGTGTCTACTACGAGTGTGGAGGTAATTACAAATTTACGCTTTTGTTATTCACTTTTCATGCTTTATTATATTTTATACTCTTTCTTATTTACTTTTTGATGCCAAATGGCTAGTATTCTTTGTTTATAATTTTCAGACACAGACTACAGTTGTTTATCGCTTTAAGCGAGCACGTAAGTTGACAGTTTTTGGTGGATCTGAGACGGCAAAATTTATTCTCTATGAGATGAATAAATATCGAAAGAGATCAAATCTGGATCTATCGAGATGTTGGTGGTTAGCTGTGGTATGACATCGGTTCTGTTTTTGTTATATTTGGCGAATCGTTATGAAAAGTCTGTCGTTTTTGAGTTTTTATCTTCTATTGCAGCTGACTCCTCAAATTCTCAGAGTATTGATCTAACGGATGATCACATGCTTTCTAACTCATGTAAGATATGCTCTAGATGCGGAATCTTGTTTCATTAATACAGAAGACTAAATTATTGCGAGAACACCGCTAAATCATTTAATTTTTCTATCAATAGTTCATATTCTTAGATGCTTCTTACATACAAATGTCTATGTTTTATACATAAAAAACCAATTTGTTTATATGTTTATTTTTTCACTATTAAACGATTACCTACACATGATACACATAACCTACACATGTATAGGTTCTATAAATAAATAAACAAACTTTGTTTGTGTATTTTGTTAGAATGTTAAAAAAGAGATGATTAAAAATTACATCGTAAATATTATTTTTTTGTATTTTAAATTTGAAAACAAATGATTTTTTTTTTCTTCTTTCTGTTGATCTCGCAACGAAGTCTCTTTAATGGACCTCTCCCTAGATGTATATACATGAACCTATCTATATATATGTATATTCATTATATACATTAATATGGATGCGTGTATTTTAATCTCTAATTTGTATACTGTGAACGTATTCTGATCTACATTTTGCGTGCCAGTGAATTGTTCGGGTTACTGTTTGTTTGGGAAAATTCCAATGGATTCACTTCACTCTTCATGGGAGAATGCTCCACCATTAAGTTTAGGAGGGAGATCTGAAATGAAGTCGTTTGTTCATATGAAGGCCTGCTCTATGAAGGTATGCTTGCTCTGGCGTATTAAGTAAAATTGGTAAACCATGATCGAATTGAAAATCTTATTTGTAAATCACATGTTCCATAAGATATCACATCAAAAAGTTACTGAATAAGTGTGGTTTTACAGCTAAAGTTTAGTTGAATGATTAGGAATATTTTGTTTTTTTGAAGCTTAAAACTTTCTTTTTTCGGTCTTTACTTGGTATCTTTTTTCGTTTTCTATCTTCGATAAACTTATTTCTCACTCACATCATGGGGTTTAACGTTGCAGTTGAGTTCTGTAAATGAGGAAAAGCGTGTCTTTTCAGTTGCCCTATAACTCGGAAGCTGTGGTATATATGCTCTTGACCTTTACTTCGCGACGCATACATTTTTTAATTTTAATTTGATTTTATGGTTTTTGAAGAGCCTATTGCAGCAGTGATCGATGTCGAAAGGTCAATAAAAAATATTTGTAAAATACCTTTACTAGCTAGGGCAAGTAAGGTGTCGAATCCACAGGGAATCAGTGGAAAGTGCAAGTGGAACTCAATTTCTATTATAAAAATACTTAAAAGTGGACAGACGATGTCAAGCGGTTTAAATGAGTAGTTTGTAAATATTTATGTGAAAATAACCAAACTCCAGGGTTCGGGTTCCGAAACAAGTTAGGAATTTGATAAACTTCTTTGGACGTTTTCGCGTTAAACTATGTAAATCAAAAGACTTAACTATTGGCTATGTTGATCGTCAGAACTAAATCCGAACAATTGAGACGGCTTAATGAAAATCTAATTGATAAATGGTTTTACTTGTTGATACACAAAATCAATAATATGGTTAACGATAAACGGGTCAATGACGAAAGAACTTAATCCTAATTGTTGATGACCACAAATCAATTAACTGATAAAAGATTAAGTAATCAATTAATAAAAACCGTTGAAGCACAAAATCAAACACAAACAATTGATCAACCGAATGATTGATCAATTACAAATCCAAAGTTAAAAGTTTTAGAATATCAAAACCTAACATGCAACTCAACCCTACACTCGGAGATGGTTATGAAGCCTTTAGCCTTGCATCTGGATCTTCATGCTCTTGATTATGATGTTGGAGATGGTGTTCATGGATCAATCTTGTGATCAGGATGAGTATTGGTGGTGTAAGATGGCCTCCAATAAGTCCCCAAACTGATTATGAATGAATGGGGTCGACCTTAGGGTTTTTGGGCTTAAATATGGAAGAAAAATCACCAAAATCTCTTTTTCCGTCAGACCAGACCGTAAGCTACTGTCTGGCCACCGTAAGCTACGGTCAGACCGTAAGCTACGGTCTGGTCAATCTGCTTTACGGTCTGCTAGGCCAAAACACTGTTTCCTTCTTAGAATCTTCGTTTCAACTCCGTTTTCCTCCCCGTTTGCGGCCACGTCTTCGTATTTCAATTCTCTATCATCTCATGGATCATCACTTTCATTTCCACTCCATTATGAATGCTCCAAGTTAGCTTCTTTAAGCTCCAATTAGCTCCGTTAAGCTCCGCACACCTGTAAACATATGACCTATCAAAGTATTTGTGTTCGATACAAATAAACATGTAAAACACACAATACAAAACACTTAAGGCGTGTACTTTTACCCACACATCACATCCCAACACTTATCATTTGCTTGCCCTCAAGCAAACTCTCATGCAACACATACACCTCGATCGACGGTTCATCAATTATCAGTATTAATACTAGTGAGGTATAAGGTCATACCCAATTCCCAAGAACTGACACTGTCAAGGTTGATAACCCACCAAATAATTTAATGATACATTTTAAAACTATGAAACCGCCCAAACGAGTGTACTTTGTTTCCGGTTAAGGCACACATGTTCATACCTCTCATAATATAATATCTCTCCTCTCGGTTTAATATCTGGACCAACAAAAAATGTGCTAGTATCTCTCTGCCCTCAATACCGAGTATGAACACAATGTAATAAGCTTGGTAGCAAGTCATATCTCCACCCATTACCCACCGGTTTCATAGAGAAAAGAACTAAGGGTTTTGCTGTGGCTTAGGTTAGGGTACGAAAGTGGATTTATTTAGTGACTTAAGGTGGATGAAACCCAATTTATTGACACCATCAAACAAACGAACAAACAAACTCACAAACTATTATTTACAACCAATAACGACTTTAAACACGAACTCTTTTTGAGTTTTTTCTTTAATTTTTCTTTTTTTTCTTTTCTTTTCTTTTTCTTTTTTTTAACTGACAAATACTAACATCAATATACACAAACAACTGACCCGAGACATACGTATATTGTGTACTATGTTCGACAAATAACTTAAATACAACTCTTAACATACCAAGTTTCATCCACAGGGTAAAAACAAAAGGCCAAGGCTAACACGGCTTGTAATGTGGGTTTAAACAAACGAAAGGGAAAAATGCACAAACTTGGCTCCTAAGGGATAATGTAGGGTAGGGAGTATTATTTTATTTTTATATGTAAGGCCAATATAAAGTAGGTTTTCTACAGTCCTATTTCTCCATACAGGTGGTGGTATTAAGATCTCGAAATGCATGAGACAACCAAGTTCTAGATATCATGGACATACTGGTTACTCTCTATAATGGCACTCAAATGACATGTGTATATACTATATATTATATGTGTATTATATATAAGGCAAATCTTACACACGTACCGGAGGAATTAGGCTGCCGACAGGAAACATGTGTACCTGTCCCCATTACTCGTTATCCCCATCTAAACAGTTCATTTTAATTGTCTAATTTTTTGAAAAACATTTGCATGGGAAGACTTTCGAGAAGCTTAAAAATTGACCATGACCAAAGACCTCTACTTGGCATTAATACTAACAATTAACAAATTACAATTTCGGCTTTTGCGCACAATCAAGCTACTCTTAAGGCTAAATATTTTTAATTTCTCCATATTTTTCCATCCCCACACTTGATATTTACATTGCCCTTAATGTAACTCAGATTTTCAAAAACAGATGCAAACACGGAATATTCATACCAATTGCAATTCAAATGACAACCAATTATCCGTCTCCATATTCAAATAAATTTACACACCATAAAATAAAACACATAAAGTTTTAAACAAAAACATAAACATAAACACCACCCACACGACCTAAAAGTTCATCACGCCACCCAACCACCCATAAACACAAATATTAAACAGTCAACAACAAATAAAAGATAGGGAGAGACACATGGACCTGATTCAAATCTCTTATGTCAAACGGGTCCTGCTGATGAGTACTTTTGCAATCTTGACCCACATTTCTTGAATATGATATGCCAATATCTACTTCATCGAATGTTGACACAACCACCATGAGCTTCCCCACACTTAGGGTTCACTATGACCATAAAACACAAACAAAAAGTAACACGCAAAAAGAAAACCAAAAATAAACAAAAGAAAACAAAACAAAAAGGTCGGGTTGCCTCCCGGTCAGCGCTAAGTTTTTGTTAAGGTCTTCAGCCAGACCGTTACCTCATTTTGCGGTTATGGTGGTCTAATGCAGTGCTTACCTTCCTCCACCTCATTCTTCTTACTTCTCCAACACAATGGTAGCTCTAATGCTTCCCATCTTGGACCAAAGCATGCCAACCTCCTCTGTTCATTCTCGAATCCTGGTGGCTTCTTTACTTTCTCCTTCTTTGGTGGTTTCTCCTTTTATGTCCCATCCTTTTCCTCATTGACCACCACTTCTGTCACCTTCTTAGTATTGTTTGTTGAACTTACTGTTGCTCCACTTTTTACATCTACTGCATTTAGCTCTTTCCTCTCTCGTTCACGCTTAGACATGTCAAAAACAACACTTTTCTCCTTTCTGGTGTCATCCTCACACGTACGAGAAAGACACTCGTTAGTAGCACATGACCTAGAATATTTATTTTCAAAAGAGTAATCATATGAATTTGAAAATAAACTTAAAATTAACTTACGGTTACCGAAGGTCATGCAAACTGTTCCGTCTCGGCAGTTAATCTGAGCATTTGAAGTAGCCAAAAACGGTTTCCCCAATATCAAATGGGGTTCTTCTTCCTTCTCATCCGGTGCATAATCAAGTACCAAGAAATTCTCAGGGTGGTAAAAATCACCAACCTTTACTGCAACACCAACCAGCTTCCCCCGAGGTCGTCTTCGGGTGAAATCAGCTAACGCCAATGTGGTATTAACTTCTTGTAAAGGTCCAAAATCAAACCGGTCATACACACTCCCCGGGAGAACACTCACACTTGCACCATAATCAACAAGTTCCTTGGTGGTCTTGAACTCACCAATCTGAATAGAGATGAGTGGTGCCCCCGTTTCAAATTCTTCAATCGTGTCATTCTCCACACTATCTTCGATTGTGATGGCACTGACGTGTGCATTTTTGGAGTTTGACGAACTACTACTTTGATGGCTCGGATTCTTCAAAGTGTCACTCGGTAACTTGGTTGGAGTGCGCTTTAGGTCGCCAATTCTTCCTCCAGTTGATTCACTTGTTTATCTCTTGCAGCATTTGCCTTCTCTTGGAGTTCCATCCTCTGATTCATTTGCCTCAATAACTCCATCACATCCTTAATCGAATCCTCTTTGTTACCAGATGAATTCCATTGCCCCTGCTGAGAACTCTTTTGATACCCTTTATTGTAACCCCCCGAATCTCTTTGATTGTACACACTCTGACCGCTTCCCGAACTATTACCATACTGTTTCCGGTTCGACTGATAACCTGTCTTCTGAAAACTACCTTGAAAGTTCGGGTTCTGTTGCTTGTGTGGATTTCCATAACTGAAGTTTGGATGATTCCTGAGGCCCGGATGATAAGTATTTGAGTTCATATTATTGTATTTCCTTTCACCTTGTACATAGTTGACCTCTTCTTCTCCAGTTTCTTCATCTTGCACAACCCCACAACTCGCAATTTCGTGTCCTAATTCCCCACAACCTTCACATACCGGATATGTTTTTCCTGAATTTCTGGCTCCTTGTACACCCGCAACCAACAACCTATCCATCTTCTTTTCCAATCTATCCATTCAATCTTCTGACCCATGACCTTCAACTGCTTTGACCACTGATCTTTTTGACATCCTGTTCGACTGTGCTTGTCTCTTCGAATTACTCGCGTGTCTCTCCAAATGTCCCCAATCCTCGTTTTCGTCATTTGCAAGGAAAGATCCATTCGTGGTGGCTTGGAGGTCACGAACATCATCATTTGAGAGACTATCATGGAATGCCTTTATCAATTACCATAAGGCAATCCCATGATGTGGACAAGTCCTCAACAATAGTTTAAACCTTTGAAATTATTCATAGAAGGTTTCACCGGTGATTTGCTGAAAGTTTCGAATGTTGTTGCGGGCTTCTGTGGTTCTCTGGGGGTATAATACTCATCTAAAAACTGTTGTGCCAAATCTCCCCACGTGAAAATACTAGCTGATGGCAACGATAAAAACCACTGCTTTGCCGCGTCTTTCAAACTGAACTGGAAAACTACCATCTTCACCTCTTTCGCAGTAAAACCTTGACTCGAGATAAGTGCGCATATCGAGTTGAAATCAATCAAGTGTAAGTATGGTTCTTCTGTAGCCTTTCCATGAAATGTCGGTAATCCAGTTAAACTGTTCTGCCTTACCGAAAAAGTTCTTCCTCGTCTGACTAGAATGATGATTGGTAGAGGATTCGTAGCCACTTGTGGAATGAAATGGCTTTGAATGCCTCTGACTGGTGGTGGAACAAATGCCCTTGGAACTCCATCATCAAAATCATAGTACGGTTGTTCATAGTTTTGTTGCCGTCTTGGTGCTCGATCTCTCTGATTTTCGGGATGATTCTGTCTAAGTTCTTGGTCATCACGGGGATCTTGTTGATGATATCGACCCCGCTGTTCATCTCTACGCTCCTCCTCATCCTCTGAATCGTGACCAAAATCATCTCCTATGTGCCAATTTTCCACCCGTGCACGAGCACGATCAATCTCGGGTCTTTTCTCTCTCAAATCATTCAGTCTTTTACGGTTCACTGGAGCTGATCTGATTGACAAGTTGTCATCCACGTTTATGGGATTACGGTTAACATCTCTTCGGTTGAATAGATTACGGTTTCTGTCACGGTTAACGTTATGGTTTTGTGGATTGGTTGTTCTTGGTCATGTGGTTGGTAAGCATTTCGATCTCTTCTGATTCGGTTACTCATGGTCTCTTCTTTTGGTGGTATGAATTCGGGTATTTGGTTTAGTGTGGGTTTCTGAGCTGCTCGGTTTCGTCTTGCTGTTTTCTCAATTTCGGGATCAAACTGGAACGGCTCTTTCTCACAGGAATATCTTGTCTGCATCAACCTGTGAAGTTACCTGCACAGACACAAACACTAACACCCCGCATAAAATCAACGAAGAAAAATTAAAAACAAAAACTAAAAACTAAAAACTAAAAACTAAGCTAAACTAGCACTTTGCGTGTTGATTCCCCGGCAACGGCGCCATTTTGATCGATGCCGAAAGGTCAATCAAAAATATTTGTAAAATACCTTTACTAGCTAGGGCAAGTAAGGTGTCGAATCCACAGGGAATCAGTGGAAAGTGCAAGTGGAACTCAATTTCTATTATAAAAATACTTAAAAGTGGACAGACGATGTCAAGCGGTTTAAATGAGTAGTTTGTAAACAATTATGTGAAAATAACCAAACTCCAGGGTTCGGGATTCGAAACAAGTTAGGAAATTGATAAACTTCTTTGGACGTTTTCGCATAAAAATATGTAAATCAAAAGACTTAACTATTGGCTATGTTGATCGCCAGAACTGAATCCGAACAATTGACACGGCTTAATGAAAATCTAATGGATAAATGGTTTTACTTGTTGAAACACAAAATCAATAATATGGTTAACGATAAACGGGTCAATGACGAAAGAACTTAATCCTAATTGTTGATGACCACAAATCAATTAACTGATAAAAGATTAAGTAATCAATTAATAAAAACCGTTGAAGCACAAAATCAAACACAAACAATTGATCAACCGAATGATTGATCAATTACAAATCCAAAGTTAAAAGTTTTAGAATATCAAAACCTAACATGCAACTCAACCCTACACCCGGAGATGGTTATGAAGCCTTTAGCCTTGCATCTGGATCTTCATGCTCTTGATTATGATGTTGGAGATGGTGTTCATGGATCAATCTTGTGATCAGGATGAGTATTGGTGGTGTAAGATGGCCTCCAATAAGTCCCCAAACTGATTATGAATGAATGGGGTCGACCTTAGGGTTTTTGGGCTTAAATATGGAAGAAAAATCACCAAAATCCCTTTTTCCGTCAGACCAGACCGTAAGCTACTGTCTGGCCACCGTATGCTACGGTCAGACCGTAAGCTACGGTCTGGTCAATCTGCTTTACGGTCTGCTAGGCCAAAACACTGTTTCCTTCTTAGAATCTTCGTTTCAACTCCGTTTTCCTCCCCGTTTGCGGCCACGTCTTCGTATTTCAATTGTCTATCATCTCGTGGATCATCACTTTCATTTCCACTCCATCATGAATGCTCCAAGTTAGCTTCTTTAAGCTCCAATAAGCTCCGTTAAGCTCCGTACACCTGTAAACATAAAACCTATCAAAGTATTTATGTTCAATACATATAAACAAGTAAAACACACAATACAAAACAATTAAGGCGTGTACTTTTACCCACTCATCAAGCAGGTACCGGTTGATATTTTCACTGAAGAATATTGTGTTAAAACCTGATCCTACCTCCATTCTGCAGTATGTGGGTCACTCATGCACATGCAAGTTTTATCAGCCGGGTCTTCTGCATTGCACTTTGATTTTGTTTAAAATAAAGCCGTTTGGCTAACGTTGTGTTTACCTAGTCATCGGGAGTAATTGTTTCTCGTTTGTTATCTTCTCGTATTTAAAAGATGGTTTAGATATTAAGTATTGTACTCTTTGAATCAATATCCTATAATTAAAGTGAGCCCTTGCTGCATTCTTGTTCTTCATTCATCACAAAAAGCCAACAGTGACGTGGTATCAGAGCAAAGCAGTCTTGATATTGCAAAACCCTAGAGAAAACATTCAGTTACCTCATTGCCAATCAAACCAGCATACTTCCAACTGCATTGTCCCGCATCCCGGTATTCAAGGGGAGGGTTACAACTTCTGGAGTATACACATGAAGGCTATTCTTAGATCAATTAGGCAGCTATTGGAATGGTAGAATCCAATATCGATGACAAAGACATGACGTCAAGAAAGAGGGGTGCTCATGCAATGGCCATTATCCAAAAGGCTGTTCAAGATGGCTTATTTTCTGGAATTGGTGTTGCTTCCTCAGACAAAGAAACATGGGATATCTTGAAAATGGAATTCCAATGCCATTCACAAGTGAAAGCTATCAAACCCAAAGGGATCCATGGAGATTTTTAAAATCTTTCTTTGAAGGTTAAGAAGGTGTGTGTAAAAGCATTGCGATCTGGATCGAATAGTTTATAATACGAATAATTATACTTTATTACAACGTATGAGATGGAGGTGTGATTGTGATAGTGTGATGTGATCGTAACCAAATGATTAAATTAATGTTATAATGATTACAACATAAATACACACATACATACACGTTGAAGGACAATATCCACCAAGGTGTGCACCCATTGGTAGTGGTTAAAGCACCTCAAGCTGATAAAACACCAGATTTTGAAGTGAACCTGGATGATGCTATTGATCATTTGTTGAAGACACCAACAACTAAGAAGTATACTCCCAAGGTTGATGAATTTGTGCATCAAGAAACACCAAAAGCTTATTGTCGGTTTTCTTATTGAATGTTTGGGACAAGGCCATGTATTTAGAGCTCATTGGGCCGATATAATGAAAGCCTAGTATGACATGTCTTCACCTATATAAAATGAAGCATGCACATACTCGAACCAACCTTTTAAGAAATACTTAACCTTATCATCTTACCAACTCTCTCCTACTCTCTCTACTTTCATTCCATTTCGGGTAATAACCAACGCAAACAAGATCCGAGATCTCAGTTGTCTACAAGTGATTTCCGCTAGCTTGTAATTAGAGACTGATTCAAGAAATTATAGTTGTTTGATCCGTTGATAGGACGTACACTTATAAGCATCACGCGCATGACATCCTCATGCGTTTTGGCTATATATTTAACACAAGACTAAACATAGTCTATTTGCTCGGAGACAGACACCAAAAGTGCACTAAAAAACTTCCCCTTTTTCTGTCGACGAATGCTAAATATCACGCAAATAATCGGTCACATTAATTACATTAACAAAACATGGCGATCAATGCTAAAGAAATCTGTAATTAGTTATTACTTCTGTTTCCGGACATTTTGGAGGTATAGGTAAAATGTTATATGTCAACACCACTCGTGGTTTATGTCCAAAGTAGTTGATGTACCAACCTATCCTATCCCTATTGATCATAAATCATAACTCAAACTAGTTAAAGCCTGGGTACTATTGCCAAATACCTAATATTGATCTCTCACCAACCTATCACATCCGGCCTCTGGGCTTAGACATATGACCAACTGATACCGACTTTGTTAATTTATAAATTTATTGGTTGGACAATGGAAACTTGATTAAAATATAAATTTATACATAACGTGAATTACACACTCAATGTGGATTATAAAACATTGTTTAACTGTAGGCGTGTGACTAACATTGGTACCAATTTTGTAAATATATATAAGAGTATAGGTGTAGCGGAAGTTTTTTATTTAATAAAAGGTATATTGGTTTTTATTAATACAAACTATCGTCTTTCGGTTACTGCCGGTCCCAATTAACGAATTGGCTACCAACGGTCTCAACTTTTAACGTATTCATTCCTAACGATTCGCGACTAAGTGAATCCTAACGCCTTGAGTTGCAGGTCGCCGAAAAATCATTTTTCCAGAAAAGTCACATTTTTTTTCCCAAAAAAACACCATCTGAACACCGCCACAACCACCATATGACTCACCGGCAACCAATCACCACCACTTGAGCACCATAAACCGATTCCGACGATGGTTCTGCGACCTCAATAATTGGGGCTTTTTCTAAAAACGTTTCTAAGGGTCCGATACGAAGTTACCAAGATGTTTGGGACGAAAATGTCGAGTCTTAAGGGAAAAATGTGGTTTTCCAGCCAAAAACGTTTTTTCGACGACCTGCAACTAACGGCGTTATAGTTCTATTTGTCACGGACCGTTGGAAACCAATACGTTAAAACTTGGGACCATAAGCAGCCAATTCATTAGTTGGGACCGACAGTGACCAAAACAAATAGTTGGGATTCATAAAAACCAATATACCTTTATAAAGTAATATTATATTCAACATTCGAGGAATAAATATCCGTTGATGATACAAAAGTGTTTAACTTTTAAAACACTAATTTACATCATTTTACAATATTAAAATTTTTATGCTATCAGATTGACTAATGGCTAACACCACCATTTTCTAGTCTCTATTCCCCATTACCTATAAAACATTAATAAAATACTTCAGTAACAAATGCCAGTGAACATGTTGACGCTAAAATATTTCATGTAAACCTTTTATTCATACTCGAAACAATCAGCCGCCATGTATACCCGCAGACTAACTATATTCACATTCGAGCCCACACGGCCCTATAGCCCGGTTCAATGAGACGGGGACATGATACTATGCATGGTGGGATATGCGTACTCACTGTCCACATATGTATTGATCCAGACACACGTATAACCAGCCTGAATGACAATAAATACTAAAGTTTTAGGGATTTATAGTCCCATGCAAACTTTTGTATAAATAATTTTCTTAAAGACTTTACTTGTAAAGAGATTAGACTTATTCAACATTGTTTCTGTTGATCAGTGCAATAGTGATTTATGCTTGTATGTTACCTCGAACCAGAATAACTTTTGTAAATATGTGCAGATTCATAAAAAAGGCAGATTAAAATACTTAAACATTTTGTCATAATCAAAAACCTCATCTAGTACAATGCAAGGTTTTGGAGACTTGTAACGGTTACATACCACCTCAACCTCGTTGCTCGATAGATTAAAGACTCTTCTATTGGGAGAACCGACCATGTAACCAACGAGAATACCTTCATCAGCTTTCTTACCAAATTTTGAATTCATCTATAATATCAAACAACGGGAACCAAAAGGTTCGAGACTAGACAAATTAGGCTTTCGACCATGCATTAATTCATAACATGTTTTGTTTAATCTTTTAACAATCAAAACACGATTAAGGATATAACAGGATGTAGCGACAGCCTCAGCCCAAAACACCACTGGAAGTTTAGCATCTGCGAGCCTAGTCCTGGCTCCTTCGCTTAGCGTCATATTCTTTCTCTCAGCTACTCCATTTTGTTGTGGAGTGTATGGTGAACTGAATTGATGCTCTATCCCTTCCCGCAGATAAAACATCTCCATTTGATAATTCTTGAACTTCGTGCCATTATCACTTCTGACGAATTTGACTTTTCCTCCACTGATGTTCTCCACTTTGGTAATTAAGTTAATCACCAAGTGCACTGTCTCATCCTTAGCCTTCAGAAAATACACCCACGAGTTTCATGAGTAGTCATCAGTCACTATAAGCAATAATACGTCCCACCCAAACTTCTAACGTTTATGGGACCAAAGAGATTCATCTGGAGCAGGTCTAGAGGTGTGACAATCGAATTAATCATCTTGGAGTGATGTGATTTCTTGCAATGTTTTCCTTTCTTTCATGACATACATTTATCTTCAAAGTTGAACTTCTTCAATGGAACCAGTACCAATCCATTCTTGACAATGTAATTCCATTTACGTAGATGGATGTGTCCCATTCTTCGGTTCCATAATTTAGATTCAGATTCTGTTGATTTGGACAAAAGACATGATTCTTTTGTTGCTATCTCGGTGGACCTCATGTCAATTACATAGGTATTCTTCTCTCTTGGAGCTTTCATGACAATCCAACTTTCTGGAACCTTGAAACCCGGATAAAGCACTAAGGCTTATCCTTTGTAAAGTGCACAGTGTATTCTTTGTCACAAATATGAGAACACTCAGAAGATTGTTCTTCAATTCTTCCACAAAGTTTTCTTTTCCAATCTGATCCTTTCGTTCGTAACCGTACCAATGCCTGAAATCCTTCCTCCACTTTCTCATGCAAAACTTACTCTACTTCCTTGTATAGCCTTCCAGTCAAGTAACAATTTCTTGTTACATGTCATGTGCCAAGAACAGCCACTATCGACAACCCACCGGTTATTCACAGTCCTTTCAGACTGTTCCTGCACAGTTAAAAAAAACAATTAAAAGCGGGGGACCTAAGACCTTCCGGTCTTGGGGTGTTCAAACCTGATTGTCGAAAGTTCCTTTGGGGAAACCTGCCATTTGGACTGAAAGGCGGATTTCTAGAGAAATGGTTATGAGACCAACCAAGTGTGACAACTACCAATTTTCAGGTTAACTCTTTTAACTAAACTCAGTTAAATCTCGTTAACTATGTCTGTAAACCCAGCTAGTTCGGTTAACTACGTTAATGAACTCTTAAACATGTAGTGTCATGTATGCGTACATTTAAGTTAGTCGTGTCGTTGGTGACCTAAGTAAGAGTAACTAGTTATCGATAACTAGAGTAATAAACTTGTCACACTTGTTATAATATGTGATAGGTTATAATAAATTTGTCACACATGATGTGTTACATGTATTATATGTGGTGGGTGAAATTGTGTTACATGCTACATGATTAGTTGTTGTATACTTATACGTTGTAGGAGAAGTGAATAATTAAAATAACATAACCTATGATATATTACATGACAAGTAACAAAAAAAACTAGTACACAACATATGATTACTAGAAAATGTTTATTATAGAATGTAACATGTCACATGTAATAAAAAAATGACATAACCTAAAGTTTAATAGAATTGATTATGCCATAATGATTGTGTTAATGATGAGTAAATAACAATGAAGGTTATAGCTTTTCTTTTCCTCCCTTTTGGCCGTCATATCACATCACACACACATACATTTTATTTTTCTAAAACACTCTCAAAATCTCATAATCAAGTTGGGTGATTCTTTGAACAAATAGTGATATAGCATTGATCAAGCAAGTAAGTAAGCATGTTTAATATATATTTTGTTTATGTTTCTTTGATTTGGCATTGTGGGATTGAGTATCCAAACACATGAAATCATAAGAAATAAAAAAAGATGATCAAGTTGATGGTTTTAAAAGAAATTGTGTGTCTTGTCATAAAAGAAAATATGGAAACCTTTTGTACATAAATATTATTTTATAAATCATTAAAATAATGAAAGACATGAGATTTGGTTATAGAAAATGGTTCCTTGATGATTAAAGATCATAAGGATATAAGAATCATGATTTTTGTGACTTTTGGTTTGAATCTGCTTGTTGACAGATTCTGTGTTTTAGATTGTAGATTGTATAACTTGATGATACGTTGGTGTTTATGATTGATTTTTGATACTATCATTAAGTACTTTAAATCTAGTTTTCAAAAAGTCAAGAATCATAATATTTGGACTTTGTTTGACTAGTGTTTATTTTTACAAAATCGGGTTGCAATCCTGATTGAAAGAGAATTTTTCTGAGCTATTTTGTAAATTGTATAACTTGATATTGAAAATAGATATGGGTGTGATTACACTTCTGGAATGTTATAAATTGAAGTAGGAATCTAATCCAGTTGGTCTTGCATCAATTGGACAAATATTGATGTTTTGGCAAATATTAGTGTACTGTTGTGTTAAAATAGAGACTGAAATTAGGTTGTTAAAGAGTGTGAATATTCTGTATATTTTTGTGAATTGGAAAATTATAAGAAAAATATATGTAATACCTAATACTTGACAGAATATGTGTGAATTATTTGGTAATTTAATCACAAGTTTTGGTTAGTTGGAAAAATTAGTTTTGATGATTGAAAACTTGTTAAGGATGATCAACATATTGGTTAGTGAAACTAATTGTAATTTGTAATAGATTGATTGTGGTAAATTGAACTTTGACTTTATGGGTCAACTTAGAACTCTTTTACTAAGTGGTTAGTCTTACTTGTGAGGTGTTGAAAGTGGTAGAAGTTAGACTTAGCCATAAGATTATATGAAAACTGGCTAGGTGCACATTACTTGATTTTTGTGACTAGGAACATAATGTGATCATTCTAAGTCTAGCGAATTAGTCAAAAGTCACCAACGGGCCGTCGGTCAACATTTTGGTCAAATGTCAACATTTTGGTCAATGGTCAATAAAACTCAATTTTTAGTCCTCAGTCATCGAGACTTGGACTTTTTAGTCAACGGTCAACAACTTGGACCTTTCGGTGAAAATTCAAATGAAAAGTCAAACTTTGGTCAAATTCAACAAAAGTCAAACTTTGGTCAAAGTCAACAAAAAGTCAAACTTTGGTTAAACTTCAAATAAACAAGAGAATTATTTGGATACTAAGGATTCTAGGAATCGCTTAGCAAATACTTATAGTGCTTGTATGATTTAGGCACTAGAACAACTTTGACTTAAGCAGTTGGCTTTCAATTTGTACCTCATTCGAGGTGAGTTTCACTACCCCACTTTTTACTTACTCCTTTTTGGGGGAAAGCATGCAACATACAAACTTTTTGGATAATTGTAGACTTTTTAATACCTCATGTGTGCATAGTGAACTTAAACTGAAGTCCCCCATGCACATTGGACCGTTAACAATTGTACATTGGCTTGGTAATGAAAGGTAGTACTACCGGGTTTGACGAACCCCCTCGGGGCTCTCGGCTGAGGGAGTCGTCGGGCGTCTCATTTACTAGAAACATACTAGCCTTATATTAGACTTCGTTGGTGGCAACAAATTAACAAGTCAGCCTCGGTCACAATGGAACTTACACTAATGTAACATGATTGCTAGCCTAATTAACTAGCGGTATTACTAATGCATACATTATCCATGATTTATTGCTTACACTGTTTACTTACCAAATGGTTTGTTTGGCAAACTTATTTTTAAACTCAAACCTGTGAACTCACCAACCGTTGTGTTGACCCGTTTTAGCATGTCTTTCTCAGATCGCTGATAGCAAGGATATGAGTTGCATTCATGATCACCCATAGACATTGCATCATAAGTTGGAACCTTTTTACTTAATAATGTTATGGCTTGCGCGTGTTTTGGCGCCTTAGACTATTTGGTTTTGTTTAGGGATGTTTTCCCGTTATGTTACGCTTCCGCATATTAAAAGAATAAGACATTAATTCTGAATGGTTTGCCCAAATAATGGAACAATAAAGTTTATTTAAAATATTTAGACGTTGTTTGTTGTAACTAATGATTGAGATCCTGGTTTGTCATGCACCTTGCGGTAAAACCCCGTATGTGGAAATTGAGGGTTTGACACCAAAAATCACAGAATTTCTAGTATTAAAAGTTTCTGATGATTCAAAGTTACGGGTTTTATGGTTAACTGGGAAAAAAATGAGGCTGATTTCTTTGAAATCTTGGATTAATCCAAGGTTTGGTGTTAGTGGAATTGACTCTAGATCACACACCAGTTTTAGGTCTCGTTTTATTCTCCATCTTATTTGGTCTCATATTCTTAGTTTTCTCTCTTCTCAAGGGACGGGTACTGGCAACATGTCCCTAGTTATGACATCAAAAGCAACTCTTATTTGATTTTTCGGAAGTAGCTTCAGAATTTGAGGTTGGTTTACTGACATTTAGTTACACATAGGGGGAACGAATGGGTTTAAAGAAGATTTCTTTTCACCAAAGGTGACATTCGACCCCGTTTCTGTAAAACAACTTCATCCTTTGAGTTGACAGACATACTACTAGTCTGAGACTCTTGATCGGTAACAGAGGAATTTGTCTGAACCGGTTCGTTAACAGTCTTGTCTACCTCTTCAAGATTGACAGGATTAATGTAGTTTTTGCTTAACTGAACCTTATCGGGTGCTATGCCCATGTTTATAGTACCCGGTATGGTATGATCAGTCTGAACGCAGAAAGGTTGCTGGTTACTAGGATTATAAGTATAGTTGTTATTATAAGGTAGTGGAACCTCAGAGAATCCAATTCCCTCTTTATCAATCGGGGAACGTTGAACACTTAGGACATGACTTAACATCATAGAAGAATTCCTAAACTGTTCAAGTTTTCTATTTAGTTCCACCACTTTCACTTGATAATCAGTTATCTGTTTGTGTTTTTCAGCCATAAGTCTGGTCTTTTACTCCACAACTTCATAACTCAAATCAATTACTTGTATTTTCTCAGCTAAAGTGGCCTTAAGGCTTCTAATGTCTATTTCACTAGCTTTTATTTTAACCGAGTAACTGTTTTCCTTTTGTTTAGAATAGTGGTGTTCTTCTTTTAAACCTTTTAATTGTTTTTCCAAACTTATATTCTGATAAGTTAAAGCAATTAATTGTTCAGAACATTTCTCGCATTGTTCACATTGGGGTTCAGATCATACCTCTGAGAGTTGATCGTTCATCTCAGCTGCGTCTTTTTCATCTCTTCCTGACACAATGTTCACCAAATTTGCCTGTTCAGTGACCTCATCTACCTGAATGTTCCAATTATATCCACCTTCATGCTGAGAAACCATAGCATTCATTTCAGTTCCATTTCCATTCTGAGAAGTCGACCTGTTCTGACTCCTTTCAACCCTTTCATTAGTACATTATCTTACAAAGTGTCCATTTTGTTGGCAATTGTATCATCGAATTTTGGACTTGTCGAATCCCGGTTTCTCCCCCATAAATTTTTTTATTGTCTTGTTGATGAACCTTTTTACCCTCCTAACGATCATGGCCATCTGCCATTGAAGATCCATCTCTTCCATATCATCAACATCAATTTGATCGTAGTCCTCATCTAAAGTGGTTGGGTCTACTATCTTCCCCGTTATGTAGTTCTCATATGAATCAATGAAAGACGCATAGAGGGCAAATTGTTGTTCAGCAGACTTCACACTCATAGGCATCATTGATAATTCATTCCTGAAGAATTTGCAGTTGAGCTGCCAGCTGCAGATTGAGGTTTTGAAGAAGAGCTACCACTAGCGACAAAACATAAGTCTCTATCCGTGTTCATTATCACTTGACTGTCTTGAGTTGAATTAGTCTCTCCATTAGAGTAGTAGGCATTGGATCGTACTTTAGAACTTGAACTTGGAGAGCCCTTTGCACCATACATTCCCGGATACTAAACCTGATCAGTAAATGTCTCATTTCTTATCATATTTAGCTCATAGGTACGTAACTTGTTGACTACCGTTTCTATGTCAAAGTTTTCATACTCTTTGTCTTCTTTCATCAACACAGTATACATCTCCCATTTTGGTGGAAGAGCATCTAGAAGCTTTTCGACTATTTCAATCTCAGTATACTTAATGGAATAGTTGGTCAACTCGGTCATCAAATGGTAGTACCTTGTGATAATTTCATAAAGCGATTCATTTTGAAAGTGATTGAATATAGAGAATTGAGTTTTCAACAACTTTTTCTTTGAGTTTCAAATGCCTACATTTCCTTCAAAACAATTTTCTAATGCTTCCCATAACTCTCGAGCAGACTTATACTTTCTGAATGTATGTAAGATCTCTTGAGGTAGCGCCATAGTTATAGCTGCTAAGGCTTTAATTTCTGCTTCATACATTTTCTTCTCATCATCCTCCATTTTATTGTACTTTAGTTACTCACGACCTTCAAATTCTGTAGTTGGAGAAATATAACCATCCTCAATACATACCCACATCTTTGCATCTTGGTATTTCACATATTGCTCAAATATGTCTTTCCAAGCAACAAAGTCAGTACCTTTAAGTAACTTTGGAGCCTTAGTCGCTGAACAAGCCTCAACCTCCATTTTAACCAGATCTGAAATGTTTATCGAAGTCATGGTTAAACGAACGAGAGTTAGAAATCTCCCAACTTTGTTTTGTGAATAGTGTAGGGCGAAGTTAGTTTAACTTCGTCTCAAGATTAACTTCGCCGTAGGCAAAGTTAATTAATATCAGGACTCTTAACTTCGCTATTTATTAACTGCGTTGTCTTCAACTTCGCTGTCTCTAACTTCGCTGTCTTTAACTTCTTTATCTACCAACTTCGTTGTCTTTGACTTCACTGTCTTTAACTTCGCTGTCTACCAACTTCGCTGAGTAACAACTTCGCCTGTTATATCTTCGCTAAAACCCTAGTTTGCGAAGACGAAAAATTCGCTAGTTGGATCTGGAACTTTTGAACCTGATTTCGAGCACAGTTTTTACGGTTATGGTATGAACGAAGGTGGTAGGGTGGGCGAAAATAAATGTAGGATCTAAGGATGGACTGTACGGTCGTTTTTACCTGAAGTAATCCACAAAAACTCTTGCGGAAGGGTTTTTAACACTCGTGTGATAATACCAAACCACACAATCAAGAGCAAAAGCTCTGATACCAATTGTAGGTTCCTAGCCGGATCTACACCGGAGTATCTCATACACGGAGGTTGTGGAATCCCCTAGGTATATGATTACGAGTGTATGAATGAGGTAACGAAACATACACTTTACAAGAACACGTAAACCAAACACTTAATTGTTATTAGCTACTCAGAGCTCTTAACCAATAAGCAAGATGGCTGCACAAGTTATGACCAAAACCCTACAAATCATATTAGCCGAAGTTAGGTTATAGAACTCGACAACCTCGCCAAAAAGTGTTGGTGAAGTTGTCCCTAACTTCGCTACCGGCTAACCTCGCTTATAACCAACTATTAACCATCAAGTTAACCAAAACGTAAGAAACAATACACTGATTACAGGCATGATAAACTAAAGAAAAATGAACTACTGGGACACTACACCAACGGAGAGGGAACCAAGGCGAGAACATAGAGATGGCAACCGGCGTTGGGATGCTGAGATCCGAACTGATATCCCAGAATTCAATGGGACTAGTTTGGATCTAAAAGGGTTCAACGATTGGTTGGTTATTATAGAGGAGGTGTTTGAATTCCGAGAGGTTCCTGAAAATAAGCGGGTACCTTTGATCATTACTAGGTTACGTGGGAGCGCGTCAGGATGGTGGCAACAGTTGAATTTGACATGGAATAGACTCGAAAAGTCAAGAATTATGACATGGGCCAAGATGAAAAAGTGCTTGCGGACTAACTTTTTACCTCACAACTTTCAACGGTTAATTCATCAACGTTTTCAGAATATGAAGTAGGGATCCAGATAGGTTGATGAATATACGATCGAGTTTTACCATTTGGTTGCTCGTAAATTCAAGAAACTGATGAACAACTCGTTGCTCGGTATATTGGGGTTTTAAGGGTTCAGATCATGGAATGTGTAAATCTTTTTTCTCTGTTAACAGTCTCCGAAGCGCACCAACGGGCATTGGCTTTTGAAAAACAAAATCCTCGGGTGGGTTGTTCGTATTCACCAGCCCCTGCTGGAGGAAATTTAGGTTGGGTGGTGGAGGACCTTGTGCCATGGGTAGTGGAATACCCGGGGTTTACAATACTGGGTCAACTTCTAAGGGGGCTAGTAGTAGCGGGGTGAAGTGTTTTAAGTGTGGTTAGACAAGCCATCGTCAAGTTGACTTCAAACAAGCTGGTAAGAGGCATTTGTTTGTTGAATCTGAGGATGAATAGTATGAAGATTACGAAAAGGCCCAGAGTATGATGAAGAAACCAAATACGTGGAAAAGGTTGTGCCTGGTGATGTGGGTGTGAACTTGGTGGTTAGGCGTTCTTGCTATACACTAAAGGCGGATGGTGATGATTGGCTAAAGCATAACATATTTCACTCCACGTGCACTATCTTGGGGAAGGTTTGCACCTTTGTTATTGATTTTGGAAGCTGTGATAACTTGATCTTAGAAGAGGCAGTTCATAAGCTTGCTTTGAAAACAGAGAGTTGTCCCAAACGGTATAAGCTACAATGGCTTAAGAATGGAGGCGAGGTAACGGTATCCAAGCGAGCTCTTATTTCTTTTTATGTTGGTACAACAAATAAAGATGATATTTGGTGTGATGTGGTTGCTATGATTGCATGTCATTTATTGTTGAGTAGGCCTTGGGAATTTGATCGTAGCGTTGAACATAATGGGCGTTCAAATACTTACAGTTATATGTTTGGTGGTGTGAAGCTAAATTTTATTCCTAGCAAGCCAAAAGAGTTGGTTGCGAAGTCTTCTGGGAATTATTTGACTATTAGCCAGTTTGAAGAGGAGTTAAAAGGTGAAGAAACGGTTTTCATGTTGATAGGGAGGGAAGTGTCTGAGAAGACTGAAATTCCTAAAGCAATATCCCCATTATTTGATGAATTTGTTGATGTCTTTCTCGATGAATTACCAGATGTTTTTCCCCAGCACCATATTGATTTGGAACCAGGTGCCCAACTGCCTAATAAGCCACACTACAGAATGAGTCCTAATGAGCATGAGGAGTTGCGCAGGCAGGTTGAAGATTTAATTTCTAATGGGTATGTTCGGGAAAGCATGAGTTCCTGTGTTATCCCTGCCTTGTTGACCCCAAGAAGGTTGGAACATGGCGTATGTGTGTTGATAGTCGAGCCATCAACAGATTTCCAATTCCTTGACTTAATGATTTGCTTGACCAATTAAGTGGTGCCACTATTTTTACGAAACTGGATTTAAATAGTAGGTACCATCAGATTCGCCTTAGGCCGGGTGATGAGTGAAAAACCGCCTTCAAGACTCATGAAGGGTTGTATGAGTGGTTGGTGATTCCTTTTGGTTTATATGATGCCCCAAACACTTTTATGCGAGTCATGAACCAGTTGTTTAGGCCCTTTATCGGTAAATTTGTGGTGGTGTATTTTGATGATGTTCTCAATTATAGTGCTAATATTGGTGAGCATGTTAGCCATATACGACAGGTTTTGACCTTACTCCGAAAAGACTGACTGTATGCAGCCAAGAAGAAGTGTGTCTTCATGGCCCCGGAAGTTCTCTTTATGGGATATGTTGTTTCGGGGGAAGGAATGCAGGTAGACGAGTCTAAAGTTGCAGCCATTAAGCAGTGGCCTACTCCAAACATAATAACCGAAGAACGAAGTTTCCATGGTCTTGCTTTATTCTATAGGCGATTCATATGAAATTTCAGTTCCATCATGGCACCAGTGACAAACTGTATCAAAGGGAAGACCTTTATGGGGAGTGAATATGCTGAGTCAGCTTTTCAGTTAATCAAAGGAAAACTTACAACGGCGCTGATTCTAGTATTACCAGACTTTTCACAAGCTTTTGAGCTACATATAGATGCCTCGCGAGGTGGAATTTGGGTAGTTCTAAGTCAAGGGGGGCGGCTCGTTGCCTATTTAAGTGAAAAGTTGACAGGTGCTAAGCTTCGTTATAGCACTTATGATATTGAGTCTTATGCAGTGGTCCAGGCTGTGAAACATTGGCGTCACTACTTGTTCCATAAGGAGTTTGTTTTTTTTACATATCATGATTCCTTTAGGCATATTCATAGTCAGGACAAGGTGTCTCATAAGCACACAAGATGGATGACTTTCTTGGAAAAATTTACTTTTGTGGTGAAACACAAGTCCATAGATTTAAATCGGGTGGCACATGCTTTGAGTAGGAGTAATTTTCTTGTCTGTATGATGCTTGGTGTGACGGGTGTAGACACCTTCATTGAACAGCTAATGGTGGACCCTTATTTTTCTGTTGTTTTGCAGGATGTGCAGTCTGGGAAGAGTTCAGATTTTTTAGTGCATGACGTTTCCTTTTTCAAGGGAAATCAATTGTGTATTCCAGATTCAATTCTTCTTCTTCAAATTATTCAAGGGTTACATGGTGAAAGGCATGCTGGAAGGGACCGTACTTTACAGTTGGCAAAAGTTTCCTACTTTTGGCCCACTATTCGCAAGGAAGTAGACCTTTGTGAAGCGTTGCAGGGTCTGTCAAGTGTCAAAGGGAACCGCTACTAATGCTGGGCTCTATATGCCTTTACCCATTCCTTCACAGCCTTTGGTTGATATTTGCATGGATTTCGTGTTGGGATTACCACGTACTCAGCGTGGTTATGATTTGATCTTTGTTGTTTTTGATCGGTTTTCTAAAATGGCTCACTTTGTTCCTTGTAAGAAGACGACATATGCAGTTATTGTAGCTCAATTATTCTTATGAGATATCTACCGATTGCATGGGTTACCCACTTCTATTATGTCTCACCGGGAGAGTCATTTTTAAGTCATTTTTGGCGTAGTATGTGGAAGATGGTGAATACTCAGCTCAATTTCAGTAGTGCCTACCACCCTCAGACAGATGGGCAACCTGAAGTGGTTAATCGTTCACTTGAAAAATTATTTGCGGTTTGTCTTGTGGGTTAACATGTGAAGGCCTGGGATCAAAAACTATGTCAAGCTGAGTTTGCTCATAATCATGATGTCAATCGAAGTACCAGGTTTAGTCTTTTTCAAGTGGTTTATTCTACTCAGCCATGGGAACCCCTTGACCTGAAGCCACTTCCCGTTCCCGGTTCTGTCCCCAAGAAGGTGAAAGATTTTGTTGAAGGGATACTTGATATTCACAAAGATGTGTAGTACAAGCAGGCTGCTGATCAAAAGCGACGACATGTAGAATTTGAAGAAGGTGATTTTGTTTGGGCTGTTTTGACGAAAGATTGTTTATCTGTTGGGGAAGACAACAAATTATCAGCTAAAAAGATTGGACCCGTGGAAATTGTGGAGAAGATAAACTCAAATGCTTATAGACTAAAGCTGTCGAGTCACATTCGTTGTTCTGATATGTTTAATGTGAAACATGTACTACCTTATTATGGGGAAACTTCTTATGATGAGGGTGCTACGAATTCGAGGTCGAATTTTTTCTATCCAGGGGGAATGATGTGGGCCCAAATGTAGAAGACCGGGCCATTATGTTTCTGGAGGCCCAAGATCGCGCTTCAAAAGTGGCTGCACGAAAATGGGCTTAACTTGGGCTACGAGCCACTGTTTCAAGCTGCTACCGGTCAAAACGACCATTGGAACATGGGCCACGTTGTGGAACCCCTCCGTAGGTAGGATATCCCATTTATTATCCCAAAATAAGGCTTCTAGATACACTTTTAGGCCACTTTTGTGTTTTTCGTCTAATTTTTGTGTTATGTTTTGGGCTATTGTTGGGCATTTGGTTTTTGTTTCGGCCCAAACCTATTTTGGCTTTTCTATTATTATGCTATGAATGTATTATGACTGATCATTGATCAATATTGAATAAAAAACTTTATCTTTTCAAATTCTTGATTTTTTTGTCGAATTTGGGGGTTTGGGGAAGGATCTTCATGGGTATTCCAATAATCAACGTGATAACCTTTATTCTCTATTAGTACGCTTCATCAGTTGGCATCAGAACCAAATTCCTGGCTCAAAATGCCTCCAAGGAGGAGCAGACCAATCGATGAGGTTTATGAACGAGAGTTGGAACAACGATTTATGTCACGGGTGGAGGAACGATTGGATCAAGTGGTCGATCAACTCACTGTTCGAATGGCTGACTTGATGAATCGTAGAAGCCAGCCACTGAAAATAGGGAGTGGCATGACTTTGATAATCCGTTTTTTGGTAATTATGGTTCGTCTTCCGAAGAGGGGTATGGGAGGAACCAAGGCGAGAACATGGAGATGGCAACTGGCGTTAGGATTGGAACTGATATCCCAGAATTTGATGGGACTAGTTTGGATCCAGAAGTGTTCATTGATTGGTTGGTTATTATATAGGAGGTTTTTGAATTCCGAGAGGTTCCTGAAAATAAGCAAGTACCTTTGATCGTTGCCAGGCTATGTGGGAGGGCTTCAACATGGTGGCAACAATTGAAGTTGACACGAAATAGACTCGGGAAGTCAAGGGTAGTGACATGGGCCAAGATGAAAAAGTGTTTGCATACTAACTTTTTACCTCACAACTTTCAACGGTTAATGCATCAACGTTTGCAGAATCTGAAGTAGGGATCCAGATCGGTTGATGAATACCGAGTTTTACCATTTGGTTGTTCGTAAAGATATTCAAGAAACTGATGAACAACTCGTTGCTTTGGGGGTTTAAGGGTTCAGATCATGGAATCTGTAAATCTTTTTGATCCGTTAACAGTCTTAGAGGCGCATCAACGAGCATTGGCTTTTGAAAAACAAAATCGTCGAGTGGGCCGTTCGTATTCACTAGCCCCTACTGAAGGAAATTCAGGGTCGAGTGGTAGAGGACCTCGTGTATGCCTAGTCAGCAGGGACCGGGGGTTAACAATACTAGATCAACTTCTAAGGGGGCTAGTAGTAGCGGGGTGAAGTGTTTCAAGTGTGGTGAGACAGGCCATCGACAAGTTGACCGTAAACAAACTGGTAAGAGGCATTTGTTTGTTGAATCTGAGGATTAACATTATGAAGATTTTAAAAAGGCCCCAAAGTGTAATGAAGAACCCGAATACGAGGAAGAGGTTGTGACCGGTGACGTGGGGGTGAATTTGGTGGATAGGCGTTCTTGCTATACACCAAAGGCGGATGGTGATGATTGGCTAAATCATAACATATTTCACTCCACGTGTACTATCTTGGGGACGCCTTGCACCTTTGTTATTGATTCTGGAAGTTGTGATAACTTGATCTTAGAAGAGGCAGTTCGTAAGCTAGCTTTCAAAACGGAGAGTCGGCCCAAACCGTATAAGCTACAATGGCTTAAGAAGGGAGGCGAGGTAACGGTATCCAAGCGAGATCTTGTTTCTTTTTCAGTAGGTCCAATATATAAAGATGATATTTGGTGTGATGTGGTTGCTATGTACGCATGTCATTGATGTGTGAAAAACGTATATAATATTAAAAACCAAGTTTTACCGAATTCACCTAAAAAACACACAATCAGCGAGTGTACCGGTCACAATGTAGTTAGCAAGTAAGAACGGATATCGAACCTAGGACACAATGGGTAAACTCTAATTATTAAACCTAAAAGATTACTAACCTAGACTTTTCTTTTGATTTTTAGAATTCTTTTTTTTATATTACTTAAACTAATAATCTTAACTAATTAAAAATTAAACTAAAAATAAAACTTTATAAAAATTGGGCTTTGAAACAAATATGAGAAACGACTACCTAGGTAATGGAATCCTACTAGTTAAATCAATAGTTAACAACTTGACTTAGTTGAAAAACAATATCTTAAAAATATGACACTAAAGACCACTAGAGTATGCTAGATCGCCTCCCGGCCTCACCAACGACACCCTAGAACTCTAATGACATGTGAAGCTCAATTGCTAAAGGTTTGGATCACCTCCCGGTCTCACCTTACCTAATAATATTATGGTACCCCAAAATCCAAACCACCTCCCGGTTTCTTCGAATATAATATATATTAATACAAGAGGGTATTTTTAATTAACTTGAACACAACTTGTATCACAATAATCTAAGGGACCTAGGATAACTCACTCCCGTGCAATTATTACCCAAACCCACAAAAGACAATTATGACGTAACACTAAATTGCCTCCCAGCCTCTCTAGAGATAGAGCAATAAAATCTAATAAACTTTCAACAAATATTCCTACGGTTGTGTCGACCATAAACCGCAACCAAATTGAAAACGCAAAGTAGACAACCTAATCATGCGTCTAACAATCACCAAAAGACTATTAAACACAAGTGGAATAAATATCAAAGTAATAAACTAGATTTAATTACTCAACCATATCATGAACAAACCAATAAAAAACTTTACCATAACACCAAATCAACCAACGTCAAATAATTATTCGTCAAACAATTAATCTAACATAGTACTCAACCAAAACCTAGGTAGTTTAAAGGTTTAGCTACTCATAATAAAGTATGAAACGAAAATAAATGAGAATATATTTTTATTGTTCATAAAATAAAAAATAGTTGATTGCCTTTTTTGTTGTTGTTTTGCTGTGCTACGAACTGCTTCAAAAGATGAAAATAATTCTTGGACACATATAACCCTTGCTCTTACAATTGTTTCTTTCTTGTCTGCGTGCTATACCCAGGAGCTGCCCACCAATGATTATAATTATCTTTTGATGTCACGTGCAAAACCAAAAAAAAACCTCCACCGTAAGCGTCCAACAATCTAAGTATATATATATTGTTTATGTTGTAGGGTTTCTATTTTAGCTCCAACATATATTAAAGCCCACATGAGTTTATTTTTTTTAGTTATGGTTCCTTTATTTGTTTTGATCTTCTTGTTGGCACAACTCATATATCTTGTAAAATTTGAAGTCCATTTGAAAAAGTTCAACAAGCTCTCCTGCACTTTGTAAAAAAAAATTAAAGTAATTGGAGCATGGTTAACGTGGAATTCTATCTTTTATTAAGCATGTGAACATTAAACTCCACAAAATATGTGGCCATTTATTTCACCAATTATTACTTTGATACCATTGTGATCTCAAGTTTAGCATAAATACTTTAATTTAGCTCGTTTAAAAATTTAACCTTTAAAATCCAATTATGAGCCAAATAGGAAATATATATATAATAACATGTATCTTTTAGACCATATCAAATATCCCCACACTTAGACCTTTTTCGTCTATGAAAAAGTACTATGCATAGGATCTTAACCGAGAAAAATAATATAAACCCACAACTCTTAATACTTACCGAGACAAGTAAGATGCGACAAGTTTATTAGTTTATATGATCAAGTGGGACCCACAATTGTAACAATTTTTTATATGGTTTTACCGGAACCGAGCCACCCCAACTTGACTTAAACCTTATATCTAGTTGATCAAAACATGTTATACCATTTTTTTTAAGAATAGCTAAAGACGATCAAGGATATTGTTTATCCACCTAAGCTTAAGCATCAAGGTCTACCAGGCAGCCATTAGATACGATTAAGGTATGTATTAAGTAACTAGCTAGTAAGTGTTCCCCACTACATGACATACCCCCGTTATCAAGCAACACCCCAAAGTCCATCACCATAGATGAATATGCACGAATTCATCTGTAGGCTTACATATGGAGTGTCCCTTGTGGTCCGTTTCTTAATGGTAATGAGACGCGAGAAAGGGGACCTCATATGGCTAACAGCGTGGATGATCAAGTCAGTAGTTTATTTTGTACTTCTAAGTACGAGGTGATCATGTTTAATGACTTATGTTTTATGTTTGGCAGAAAAACTGCGGGTTTGCTCTTTGAGCTCTTTTTAAATCTTTATAAATCCACTTAGGAGATATCAATACCCAGATGATATACCGCATATAGACCCATGGTCTCCGAACCCTGAGGCATCCCATCAATACCGGATTTATGGTTATAAAACCATACACCTATGAAGTGTTAACCACTAAAACTAGAAGTTTGAAATTTATGTTTATATCACAGGCTACGTAGGCATACCCTAACGTTAAACCTACCCAAGCATCGTATGATTAGTCTATTCATATTTCTGTAAAATTATAATTTTTGTGATCCAACTAAACATAAGGCTTCAGTATGACCCGACCTTTCATCCCATTTTTTTTAACAATGATTAACATATATCCCACTAAAATGAAGCAATTTAAGTTCAATTAAGTCTACAAGCATACTATCCTTTCATTGTTAATGGGCTGAGCCTACTAACACATCAATTACGGAGTCTATCCATTCAGTCACATCCCATTATATGTGTTGATTAAAAACTCTTTTTCTTTAAAATTTCTTAAAAATATCAAGAGTGTTGTCAAAATCATCGGTAATAATATGATCTCATGTTTAATGCAGAAAAACAATTTCAATGGACATTTCAAAACTTTTGTAAATATTTTTGGGATTTTTTTCTTTTTTATTTTTTTAAAATTTTTATTTTTTAAAATTTTTATTTTATTTTTTTTAAATTTCTTTTTTTATCAAAAGAAAACGTCAGATTAGAAAAAGAGAGAAAATAAAGCAGAATAAAAAAATTTAAGTAAATAAAACAATAAAGTGGAACAGACTCCCCTAGTTAAGGATGAGATCGGACCGTACCCGTACCTATACCCGTACCTGTACCCAAAAGTACCCGTACCTAAAATCAGTAAATCTTGGTACCCGTACCTGTGCCCGAATATATGGTACGGGTATAGGTACGGGTATGGGTACAGGTACTTTGGGCACGGTACTCGCTTTGGTACCTCTTTGTTCTTTTTTTAAATCTCCTCTAAACTAGGTATGGGTAACGGTACGATACCGACAATCAATTATCTATAATACCAAAACCGTAATACCGCAACAAAAACATAATACCAAAACTAAAATGAAACAAATCAGCCCTAGTATAAAATTCATTTCCTTTTCCTTTTTTAGTTTATTGCTTCCTCAATTTCTATATAAAAACAAGAGAGAAAGTTAATACATGTTATTTAATTATATACACGATTACACATACATGAAATAAAATATACGAATACACAATAAATATATGAATATACACATATAAATTGAGAATGAACTTATTCAACTAATATATATTATGTTTTGAAAATCCTGCTTAAAAGTTATAAGTGTTGGAAACATAATAAAAACCCCTACATATTCTAAGCGAGTACTAGTACCCATAATACCCAAACTTGTACCCGTACCTGTACCCAAAAGTACCTGTACCTGTAATAACTAAATTTGTGTACCCATACCTGTACCCAATAGACACGTACAGGTACAGGTACGGGTACAAGTACGGGTACTGAACATGTACGGGTATTTAGGAAAAAAGCTCATCCCTACCCCCTAGTAATAAGGGAGTTATCTTCACAAGTCTCGTCGCAAGGAGACCGAATAGCATTTCATTCGCTGTCGCAGCTTCTGAGTGTCTTCTATAATATGATAGGCTCAGAAAAATCCTAGCCCAAATGGAAATTGAGTACGAATGAGAAAATCCAATCCTACAAAATAAAACTCAAAAGAACCCAAAGCAGACATCAAACAGACTCTAAGGACTAAAAAGACTCAAATAAAAATAAAATAAAGCAGAATAAAATTAAAAATAAAAGAAAACAATGCAACTAAGTTTTATACAAACTCCACAACTCGGGCAAAGTCCCGAGTGTGCTCTCCTCCTCTACTCTCCAGGCGGATCAAGGTAGATCGCCTCCTCCTCACGATAACCAAGTGGACTCCAACATAATGCTTCAGTCTATGCCCATTCACTTTCCAAGAATGTCCATCATCAGCCTCTATCTCAACCGCTCCATACGGAAATGCCTCCTTCACAACAAATAGACCAGCCCATCGGAATTTCAATTTACCCAGAAACAACTTCAACCGGGAATTATATAGAAGAACCTTATCCCCACACTTAAACTCTTTGGGACCCTTAATATGTTTATCATGGAGTTCCATTATCTGATCCTTATACCCCCAACTTCTTTCATACGCCTCATTCCTTAGCTCCTCAACCTCATGAATTTGAAGAAACTAACTCTTTCCCGGCGTAGATAAATCAAGATTTACGGCTCTTAAAGCCCAATACGCATAATGTTCTATTTCTACGGGGAGATGACACGCCTTTCCATAAACTAGCCAAAAGGGAGTGGCACCAATAGGCGTTTTGAATGCAGTACGAAAGTCCCAGAGTGCATCATCTAGCTTTTCAGCCCAGTCCCCGCGACTGTTCCCAACTGTTTTCTCTAAGATCCTCTTAATACCACAATTGGTGTTTTCCACTTGACCTCTAGTTTGAGGATGCTAGGCCGTATAAAGTCGATGGGTGACCCAATAACGTTTCAGAACCTTATCCATCTGAGCATTACAAAAGTGGGTACCCCGATCACTGATCAGGGCCTTAGGAGTACCAAATCGAGCAAAGAGTTTTCGGAGGAATCCCACTACGACCCGCGCGTCATTTCTAGGTAAGGCTTGAGCCTCCACCCATTTGGACACGTAGTCGACAACAATGAGGATGTATCTGTTCCCTCTAGACATAGGAAACAGACCCATAAAATCAATGCCCCAGGTATCGAAGATCTCAATCACCTAGATGGGGTTTTGGGGCATCTCATTTCGGGATGAGATGTTACCAGCTCTCTGACACGCGTCACACGAATGAACAAACTCATGTGCATCACGAAAAATAGTCGGCCAATAGAATCCCGCATCAAACACGCATTTGGCGGTATAAGACGCATTAAAATGGCCACCAGTCGGGCCCTCATGAAAATGTCGAAGAATACTACGGGCTTCATAACCAAAAACACATCGTCGAATCACCTGATCCAAACCAATACGGAATAGGTATGGATCCTCCCAAATGTAGAACTTGATATCTGCAAAGAACTTCTTCTTTTGCTTATATGTTAGTCCGGGCACTAACTAACCAGAGGATAGATAATTAGCAAGATCAGCAAACCATGGAAACCCCTCATCACTCGCCTTTACATACAATAGAGTCTCACCCTGGAAATCATCACCAATTTCATGTTCCAGGGTTTTGTCCATGTCGGAATTTTTTAGCCGTGACAAGTGGTCGGCGGCGACATTTTCAGCTCCTCTTTTATCTTTAATTTCTATATCGAACTCCTGAAGCAGAAGTATCCAACGAAGGAGTCGCGGCTTCGCATCTTTCTTAGCGAACAGGTACTGTAGAGCCGCATGATCAGAGAAAATGATAGTCGTAGAAAGCACGAGATATGAACATAATATATCGCACACGAAAACAACCGCAAGAAGTTCCTTCTCTGTCGTGGTGTAATTCTCCTGAGCATCGTTAAGGGTTTTGCTAGCGTAATAGATGGGATGAAAATGTTTCTCTCGACGTTGCCCTAACACGGCTCCAACAGCAAAATCTCTCGCGTCACACATGATCTCAAACGGAAGAGTCCAATCGGGAGCAACAAAAATAGGAGCACTCACTAACCTCTCCT
Source organism: Bidens hawaiensis (assembly GCF_021521415.1). NCBI lineage: Eukaryota > Viridiplantae > Streptophyta > Magnoliopsida > Asterales > Asteraceae > Bidens > Bidens hawaiensis. Next base: position 36,606 of record NW_027500828.1, read on the forward strand.
TAATCAACTTAAAGGCCCTCAAACACTCCTCACTAAAATCGAACGACCTATCTTTCTCTAGAATTTGGGTCATCGGACGGGAGATTTTCGAGAAATCTTTAATAAATCGGCGGTAGAATCCCGCATGACCTAAGAAACTATGAATAGATTTCACGGAAGTGTGCGGTGGAAGTTTGGAAATGGTGTCTACCTTCGCTCTATCTACCTCAATCCCCGCACTAGAAATCATATGACCTTAAACAATACCCTCACGAACCATAAAGTGACATTCCTCCCAATTAAACATAAGGTTCGTCTCTTCACATCTAGAGAGCACTCGATCTAAGTTACGCAGACAATCATCGAAGGAATTCCCAAAGACAGAAAAATCATCCATAAAGACTTCCATTGAATCCTCGATTAACTCATGAAAAAAGGCCACCATGCACCGCTGAAATGTGGCTGGAGCGTTACATAATCCGAATGGCATGCGTCGGTATGCGAATGTGCCGAAGGGACATGTAAATATGGTCTTCTCCTAATCACCCGGGGTGATGGCGATCTGGAAATAACCAGAAAATCCGTCAAGGAAACAGTAGAACTGTTGTCCTGACAAACGCTCAAGCATCTGATCGATGAATGGAAGCGGGAAGTGGTCCTTTCGTGTGGCCTCGTTAAGTCTGCGGTAGTCGATTCAAACTCGCCACCCTGTTGCAGTGTCAGTATGAGCTCATTCTTTTCGTTTGTGATAACTGTCATACCGTCCTTTTTAGGGACCACCTGAACTGGGCTAACCCACGCGGAGTCGAAGATCGGAAAAATCAAACCAGCATCAAGCATCTTAATAACCTCCTTCTTGACAACCACCTGCATGTTCGGGTTAAGCCTCCTCTATGGCTGCACCCCAGCTTTGAACTCGTCCTCCATAAAGATTTTATGCGTGCAGAATGACGGGTTTATACCTTTGATATCCGTAAGCTTCCGTGCGATGACATGCTTATGAGATTTCAGAACAACCATCAACTTCTCCCTCTCCTCCGTCTCCAAACTGCAAGAGATAATGACGGGAAGTTGAGACCCCTCCCCTAAAAATGCATACTCGAGGTGAGATGGTAAATCTTTCAGCTCTAAAGATTGGGGGTTCTCAACAGATGGTTTTTCGGTAGGAAACTCTCGCTCTTCAACCGCAAGGACATTAGAAAAAAAAATTGGGAACTCATGACCGTCTCGTGTCCTCCTGCCTCAGGTAACTGCTGCTCCTCCTTCTCTTGCAACTCAAAATGAAATTATGTCATCTCGAATAACTGATTCTCCACATCGATGATCTGAGTGACGTATCTCTCTTGCAGACCTTCATAAGATAGTCGCTTACATGCATCATGAAAGTGTCGATGAAGTGTAGAGTGCCGTCATGCTGCTAAGTATGCCTCATGGATTTCTGCATGTCGAATGTGACCGTGTCAACATGAATCATGAATTGAAGAGTCAATTTGCCATCAGAAATAACGATAAGAGCCAGTGCGATGGCTAAGAAAGGACGACCGAGGATGAGCGGAACCTTCGAGTCCTCATCCATATCGAGAATGACAAAGTCAACCGGAAAGATGAATTTGTCCACCTGCACCAACATGTTTTCCACAATGCCCCTTGGAAACTTCACAGATCGGTATGCCAGCTGGATACTCATTCGGGTGGGAAGCAGCTCTCCCATGTTAAGTTTGGCAAACACAGAATAGGGCATGAGGTTAATGCTAGCACCGAGGTCGGCCAAAGCATTGCTAACACAAAGATTACCAATCAAGCAAGGAATGGTAAAGCTACCCGGATCTATCATCTTCTTAGGAAGCTTGTTCTGTACAGCGGCAGAACACTCCTCACTATGAGTAACAGTCGAAAGATCCTCAAGTTTCTTTTTATTAGTGAGCAAATCTTTAAGAAACTTGGCGTTTTTTGGCATGTTCGCGAGAGCTTCAATAAATGGAATGTTCACATGGAGCTTCTTAAGCATGTCGAGAAACCTAGAGTACTGAATCATTTTTCTTCATCAGACGACGACCAAGATATGGCGGTTTTGGATTATAGACGCGCACCGGTTCCTGTTCAACCTGTTTCTCCTTCTCAACTAACGCACCGTCTGACCATGAGGTACTTCCTGGGCCTTGCCTCTGGTTCACATTATCAGGCGGTGTCTAAATCTTCAACTCCTCATCAACTTCCTCCTCACTTGGTGTATCTCCAACTCCACTTCTCCTACTTCGGGTGGTCACTGCCTTCACATAAGCATTTTGAAATGGTTTAGAATAGGTGGGGCTAGGATTAGGGACGGTGTTTCTTCGAAGGCTGCCCGAAGGTCGTTGATCAATCTTTGCGGACAACTCACCAAACTTAGCCTCGAGATTCTGAAATGCGACCTGTTGTCCCTTCATAAACGTCTCATGCTGCAAAAGAGTGGATTTGGTGTTGGCATCATTTTGTAAGAGCTGATTTAACAATTGAGATTGGTTAGCCAACATCTCCTCGATCTTGGAAGTATTATTTGGTACATGAGCAGGTTCGGGGGCGGGTTCTTGAAACAGGTTCTGGCATTGCTGATAACCGGAGTTACTTGCCCGCCAATTAGAGTTAGAATTATTGTTTCGTCACCCTGAATTGAAGGTACGGTTTTGATTAGCAAGAAAATCTACCTCCTCCTGAGAATCAACGGGACAATCGGTTGTCTCGTGATTTCCCCGGCATATCTCGCACCTACGAGCTTGCAACTTAAGCTCTTTGATCTCCCTCTTTAGTGCCACCACATCTGCCAACACAATCGTATTCTGATAAACATGATGCACTCCACGTGATGCTGAGATGGCTGCGGCCTTGGCAGCCGAGACGGACCTTCTACTTGGTGTATGCTGATTTCCTAATGTAATGCTCTCGAACATTTCTTCAGCCTCCTCTATGGTGAGTTTGTCGAGCTTGTTTCCTCAGGCGGTGGTATTGAACCGCTGTTGGATTTCTGGAGTAAGACCGTTATAGAACTTTTGAACCACAGCCCAATCGTTTAGGCCATGTTGAGGACAACGGCTTATAAGCATTTGGAAACGCTCCCATGTGGAATAATAAGACTCATCGGGGTCCATATGAAAATAACGGATTTGCTCGCTTAGACGCCCGGCCTTCGATGGAGGGAAATACTTCCTAAGGAACTTGGATTGCAAGTCGGCCAATGTGGCGATTGAGGAATTTGGAAGAGAGTCAAACCACGTAGCAGTACGACCGGAAAGTGAAAATGGGAATAACTTAAGATGAATGACATCTGAAGAGATATTATTAATATTAAAAGTTTCGCAGATCCGCACGAATCGGGACAGGTGTCTCGGAGCATCTTCGTCATCCAAGCTATGGAACTGAGAAGAATTGGTGATAGAATTCATGACGTAAGATGGAATTTGCCAGTTTTGATTATTAGTCGCAGCAGGTCAGAAAATTGCTGATCGGGCTCCTACGATGCCATCGTTGGCTCTAGCATGAACGGTTTGTCTTGGCGGTGGAACGACGTCGCCCATATCTCTTCTAGGAGTAGAGACGTGTACCTGGATGTCGGGTGAATCGCTCTCGCTATCTGTAAGCTCTTTTAGTCGCTCGTGAAACTCTCTCTTAGGCTCTTTCGATGTAGAGAATAAAGGTGGTCCTTGAGAACGGGTATTATGAATAAGCTAAAACAAAAAAATTATTTAATTAGTTTTTATTTTTATTTTTAATTTTTTGAAGGAAAAACTAAAACTAAAGGCACAAATAGCAAGTAAAGGCATCTAAAGGAAAAATAACGACTAAAAAGAATAAAATAAACAAATAAACAGATCAGATAATCAACTCGGTTTAAATAAAGAATTTTCCAGTGTCCCCGACAACGGCGCCAAAAACTTGATGTGTGAAAAATGTATATAATATTAAAAACCAAGTTTTACCGAATTCACCTAAAAAACACACAATCGGCAAGTGTACCGGTCGCAATGTAGTTAGCATGTAAGACGGATATCGAACCTAAGACACTACGGGTAAACTCTAATTAATAAACCTAAAAGATTACTAACCGAGACTTTTCTTTTGATTTTTAGAATTCTTTTTTTTATATTACTTAAATTAATAATCTTACCTAATTAAAAATTAAACTAAAAGTAAAACTTTATAAAAATTAGGCTTTAAAACAAATATGAGAAACAACTACCTAGGTAATGAAATCCTACTAGTTAAATTAGTAGTTAACGAACTTGACTTGGTTGAAAACAATATCTTAAAAATATGACACTAAAGACCACTAAAGTACGCTAGATCGCCTCCCAACCACACCAACGACACCCTAGAACTCTAATGACATGTGAAGCTCAATTGCTAAAGGTTTACATCACCTCCAGGTCTCACCTTACCTAACAATATTATGGTACCCCCAAAATCCAAATCACCTCCCGGTCTCTTCGAATACAATATATATTAATATAAGCGGGTATTTTTAATTAACTTAAACACAACTTGTATCACAATAATCTAAGGGACCTAGGATAACTCACTCCCGTGCAATTATTACCCAAACCCACAAAAGACAAAGATGACGCAACACTAAATTGCCTCCCGGCCTCTCTAGAGATAAAGCAATAAAATCTAATAAACTTTCAATAAATATTCCTACGGTTGTTTCGACCATAAACCGCAATCAAATTGAAAACACAAAGTAGACAACCTAATCATGCGTCTAACAATCACAAAAAAAAACTATTAAACACAAGTGGAATAAATATTAAAGTAATAAACTAGATTTAATTACACAATCATATCATGAACAAACCAATAAAAAAACTTTACCATAACACCAAATAAACCAACGTCAAATAATTATTCGTCAAACAATTAATCTAACACAATACTTAACCAAAAAATAGGTAAAGGTTTAGTTACTCATAATAAAGTATGAAATGAATATATGAGAATATATTTTTATTGTTCATGAAATAAAGTAAAAAAAAAATAGTTCATTGCCTTTTTTGTTGTTGTGTTGCTGTGCTACGAACTGCTTCAAAAGATGAAAATAATTTTTGGCCACAAATAACCCTTGCTCTCACAATTGTTTCTTTCTTGTCTGCGTACTATACCCAGAAGCTGCCCACCAATGATTATAATTTTCTTTTGATGTCACGTGCAAAACTAAATAAAAACCTCCACCGTATGCGTCTAACAATCTCATCATATATATATATATTGTTTATGTTGTAAGGTTTTTATTTTAGCTCCAACAAATATTAAAGCCCACTGAGTTTATTTTTTTTAGTCATGGTTCATTTATTTCTTTTGATTTTCTTGTGGGCCCAGCTCATTTGTCTTGTAAAATTTGAAGTCCATTTGAAATAGTTCAACGAGCTCTCCTGCACTTTGTAAAAAAATAAAAATTATAGTAATTGGAGCATGGTTAACGTGGAATTTTATCTTTTATTAAGCATGTGAACATTAAACTCCACAAAATATGTGGCCATTTATTTCACCAATTATTACTTTGATGTCATTGTGGTCTCAAGTTTAGAATAAATACTTTTGCTTGTTTAAAAATGTAACCTTTAAAATCTAATTATGAGCCAAATATAAATATATTTAATAAAAACCGGGCTCAAAATACTATAAAATGTAGGAAATATTTATATAATAACATTCATTTTGTTGTTGGGTAGGCCTTTGAAATTTGATCATAGCGTTGAACATAACGGGCGTTCAAATACTTAAAGTTATATGTTTGGTGGTGTGAAGCTAACTTTTGTTCCTAGCAAGCCAAAAGAGTTGGCTGCGTGTCTTCCGGTAATTATTTGACTATTAGACAGTTTGAAGAGGAGTTAAAAGATGCATAAATGGTTTTCGCGTTGATAGGGAGGGAAGTGTCTGAGGAGACAGAAATTCCTGATGCTATGGCCCATTATTTTATGAATTTGTTGATGTCTTTCCTGATGAATTACCGGATGGTTTTCCTCCGTTGCGTGACATCCAGCACCATATTGATTTGGAACCAGGTGCCCAACTTTATAATAAGCCACACAACAGAATGAGTCCTAATGAGCATGAGGAGTTGCGCAGGTAGGTTGTAGACCTAATTTCTAAGGGGTATGTTCGGGAAAGCATGAGTCCCTGTAATGTACCTGCCTTGTTGACCCAAGAACGATGGAACATGGCGTATGTGTTTTGAAAGTCGAGCCATCAACAAGATTACTATTAGGTATAGATTTCCAATTCCTCGACTTGATGATTTACTTGACCAGATAAGTGGTGCCAGTATTTTCACGAAACTGGATTTAAAGAACAGGTACAATCAGATTCGCCTTAGGCCGAGTGATGAGTGGAAAACTGCCTTCAAGACTCGTGAAGGGTTGTATGAGTGGTTGGTTATGCCTTTTGGTTTATCTGATGCCCCAAGCACTTTTATGCGAGTTATGAACCAGTTGTTTAGGCCCTTTATTGGTAAATTTGTGGTGGCGTATATTGATGATGTTCTCATTTATAGTGCTAATATTGGTGAGCATGTTAGCCATACACGACATGTTTTGACCTTACTTCGCAAAGACAGTCTGTATGAAACTAAGAAGAAGTGTATCTTCATGGCCCAGAAGTTCTCTTTTTAGGATATGTTGTTTCGGGAGAAGGAATATAGGTAGATGAGTCTAAAGTTGCATCCATTAAGGAGTGGCCTACCCCAAACTCAATAACCGAAGTACGAAGTTTCCATGTTCTTGTTTCATTCTATAGGCGATTCATATGAGATTTCAGTTCCATAATAGCGCCAGTGACAGACTGTATGGAAGGGAAGACCTTTATGTGGACTGAAGATGCTGAGTCAGCTTTTTAGTTAATCAAATAAAACTTACAACGACGCCGATTCTTGTATTACCAGACTTTTCACAAGCTTTTTTTCTACATACAGATGCCTCACAGGGTGGAATTGGGGTAGTTCTAAGTCAAGGGGGCAGCCCGTTGCAATTTTTAGTGAAAAGTTGACAGGTGCTAAGCTTCGTTATAGAAATTATTATATTGTGTTTTATGTAGTGGTTCAGGTTGTGAAACATTGGCGTCACTACTTGTTCCATAAGGAGCTAGTTTGTTTTTTTACTGATCATGATTCCTTGAGGCGTATTTGTAGTTAGGACAAGGTGTCTCATAAGCACGCCAGATGGACGACTTTCTTGGAGATATTTACTTTTGTGGTGGGGTTTCAAATCGGGTGGCAAATGCTTAGAGTAGGAGGAGTAATTTGCTTGTCTGTATGAGGGTTGGTGTGTCGGGTGTAGACACCTTCACGGAATAGCTAATTGTGGACCCTTATTTTTCTGTTGTTTTGCAAGATGTGCAGTATGGGAAGAGCTCAGATTTTCTAGTGCATGATGGTTTACTTTTCAAGGAAAATCAATTGTATATTCCAGATTCAAGTATGCGTCTTCAAATCATTCAAGAGTTACATGGTGAAGGGCATGTTTGAAGGACCGTACTTTATAGGTTGTGCAACTTTCCTACTTTTGGCCAATATGCACAAGGAAGTAGACCGGGTTTGTGAAGCATTGTAGGGTCTGTCAAGTGTCAAAGGGAACCGCTACTAATGATGGGCTCTATATGCCTTTATCCGTTCCTTCACAGCCTTGGGTTGCTATTAGCATGGATTTCGTGTTGGGATTACCACATACTCAGCGTGGTTATGATCCGATCTATGTTGTTGTTGATCAGTTTTAAAAAATGGCTCTCTTTCTTCCTTGTAAGAAGACGACAGATGCAGCTAATGTAGCTCAATTTTTCTTTCGAGATATCTACTGGTTGCTAGGGTTACCCACTTCTATTGTGTCTGACCGGGACACTCGTTTTTTAAGTCATTTTTGGCGTAATCTGTGGAAGATGGTGAATACTCAGCTTAATTTCAGTAGTGTCTACCACCAGACAGATGGGCAGACTGAAGTGGTTAATCGTTCACTTGGAAATTTACTACGGTGCCTTGTGGGTTAACATGTGAAGGCCTGGGATCAAAAACTATGTCAAGCTGAGTTTGCTCATAATCATGATGTCAATCGAAGTACCGGGTTTAGTCATTTTCAAGTGGTTTATGCTGCTCAGCCACGGGGACCCCTTGACCTGATGTCACTTCCTGTTCCTGGTTCCTTCCCCAAGAAGGTGAAAGATATTGTTAAAGGGCTACATGAGAGTCATAAATATGTGCATGAGAACCTGGCTCGAGCAAATTCAAAGTACAAGCAGGCTGCTGGTCAAAAGAGACGACATGTTGAATTTAAAGAAGGTGATTTTGTATGGGATTTTTTTACAAAAGATCGTTTTTCTATTGGAGAATACAACAAATTATCAATTAAGAAGATTGGACTCGTGGAAATTGTGAAGAAGATAAACTCAAATGCTTACGGGAACACTTATGATGATGAAGGTGCTATTGATTCGAGGTCGAAGTTTTTCTATCCTGGGGAAGAATGATGTAGGCCTAAGTGTAGAAGACCGGGCCATTATGTTTATTGAGGCCCAAGATCGCGCTTCAAAAGGGGCTGCACGAAAATAGGCTTAGCTTGGGCTACACGCCTCCGTTTCAGGCGTGCTACCGGTCAAAACGACCATTCGAACGTGGGCCACGTTGTGGTACCCCGCCTTAGGCGGGTTATCCCTTTTTTTTTGAAATAAGGATTTTAGATACACTTTTGGGTCACTTTTGTGTTTTTCGTCTACTTTTTGTGTTTTGTTTTGGGCTGTTGTTGGGCCTTTGGTTGTTTGTTTCGGCCCAAACCTAATTTGGCTTCTCTATTAATATGCTAAGAATGTATTATGACTGATCATTGATCAATATTGAATAAAAAACTTTATCTTTTCAAATTCTTACCTTTTGGGTCGAATTTGGGGGTGGGGAAGGATCTTCACGGGTATTCCAAGAATCAACGTGATAACCTTCATTCTTGGGAATTTTCCACGGGTGACCTCTAAGGAAGTCCCGAATGTCCCGCGGATAGTCCTTTATGGGTATTTAGATCTTTTCACCACCCAATCTCTGTAATACGACTAACAAATTGCATGTTTTGTGACAACCCACGATTTGTAAAATGAGTGATCACAGAAATCTCTAAAATCACTTAAAGATTCTGTCGCTTTCAACGCGTTTACCAAAATCCCACCTATCGTTGAGTCTTTGTCAATATCATAAGTTCAACCCTGGTTGTAATAGTCCTAGTAATGTAACCTTTTTCTTTCTTGATTAATTCGTTATTTGCAAAAGCCATTTTCTTGACCTAGATCCCACTTTTAGGACTACAAATCAATGTATCACGTAGGTACATGGAAACAACACTTAGAAAGCGAAGTCCAAGTTGAACACACTACATGAACAAATATGTACGAAATCTACATAGATCCTCAATGCATGCAGTTTTTTCATGTATTCATATTTACAGTTATAAAAATTTGAAAACTGCTGAATTCATAAGTTTAGGGAAACATAAAATAGTTTGGATTTTGATCAGTATAAAAATGTCCACATTTAGAATTAAATAAAACATATAAAGTTCTAATACTAAAAAATGTTACACACACATATATATATATATATATACTATATTAAAATACATATGGGAAGGGTAAAACCGTCATTTACATAAAAACTCTTAAAAATAAGAGTTGTATAAGTTTTGAAGGCTAGAGTACAATACTTAAAACCGTCATCTTCTTCCAGGTACACCGCGTTCCTTTAATCCATTCTTCTGCCGATGTTTATTTTGGTTGTCATCTATATCATCGTTGTTTGTTTTCAATTTGTTCTGTAAATACGATTTGTAATCTTTCGATTCAAGGCCTATTGTGGGTTTTATGTGAGTGATGCTTCAACGAGCTGGTTGGAGGGTCTCCAAGGTTATCGATGTTGGACGACGGTGTAGTCTGGTGGCTCAATAGTGGCGTAGTGGTGGTGAACAACTGTTTCCTCTAGGTATGTTTATATCTTTCTCTGAATTCAGTGCTTGGTTTGATTTGAATCTGAAATCCACATCGATTATGACAATTTTTTAACCTAGATTTCCGATTGAGTGTATGTCGGCCAGGGTTGTTGAAAATTGGCAGCAGCAGCAGCAGCTCGCTAGCTTAACATCACAACTTGATGATTTAGATTTTGTGTCTTCCACTGCTAGAAAACTGTGATCTTATAAGAATGTGCTAAGTTTGTTAATTTAGTTGTTGTAATCGCTTCCCCAATTTACTGCTTTCTGTTCATTTGCATAATTTAGTATATTTGATTATTATTTTTTGTTTCCGGATTATTGGTTTCATTGTTGTATGGTTTGCTGATTGTTGGTTGTTCTTTTACAGCACATGAGTGTATGCAAAAGAACTTGGCTTCTCTCTTCAGTCTTTAATAGGTAAGTTCTAGCCTAAAGCTCCATCATCACCTTCATAAACATCATAAAGTCAAGTATTTTAATATATATAAAATAAATACTTGAGCCTTTGATTTAATCGTTCTCTAATTATTGCTAGGTACCAAGTTTTATCCACGCAAAGAGGTGTTATTGGTCAGGTACATTATAAATAAACACTCACCTCCATTCATGTGCATTTACATATAATATAACTATGAAAATGTTGTTTAGCCAAGCCGGTGGTTGGTGAACTAGACATGCTTATTTGTTGGTGTTATATGGTTGTTTGCTTTCACCGAATGATTTTGGTTCATGTTAATGTTTGGATATTTGTGTTGGGATTTATGCAATTAGGTTTGAAGGAGTGGTTGTTACAAGCAGCTGTTTGTACAAACATGCTTGCTATTACAAATAAGTACACTTATATGGCATCCTTAATGTCTCTGAGTTTTGATGGCAGCGGCTCACTGTTTTTTGTATCCAAATACTATTGATTGAACACTTCCTCAAGATTTGTAAGTAATAGAGTTAACTGATTTTTCTGAATCTGAAAATCACATACAATCCCTTTCTTTATGATTTTTTTTATTTGTTTCTTCCGGTACGGCATTCTAAGTCGTTTGTACGGATTTTGTTATGTAATGTGGCTCAGGACAACTACTGAGTTCAATATTGAAAATTTTGTGAGTCACTAAGTTGCTTTTCATTTTTTCAAGGTACTATCATATAATTTTGTTTTGTTCATAAACAACATTAAGTATTCAGTTGGTAAATAAATGATGTGTTTGCTTCAGTTGTTCGGGAAGAAAGGAATTCATTCACCCCGACTGTAACAAACACATCAATAATTCCAACTGAAACCAAAACCGAAAAAGCCAAAACCAAAAACCGAAAAGCCTGAATAGAACTAAAACATATAACATAATTAACTTTTGTAAGTTATTATAAGAATAAGAAAGCTAACAAAAATACTATATAATATAACAATAGGGAACTGATAAACTAACGGAAGTAAGTACTGCGTTGCAAACTAACAAAAATACCGATATCTGATATATTGGTTATCGCAAGGAGATATCAGTGGGATATCGGTAATTTTAATATCATGTAAAATTCATATATATAGCAGTTTAACACTAATAATTCAGTATAGTCTCCTGCCATTGATAAATTAACCTTTTGCAAATTGCAAAACATTAACAATCGTAGCAAGTAAGAATTTATTAAGACTTAAAACACTAACATTGAACACCAAAAGTTGATAATTAAGACTTAAAACACTGATATTGGGAATGTCGGTGATATAACGGTCAAATATTATAGAATTTTTTTTTCTCTTTGTGTCTCACTGCACATGAATGCGCTGAACCGTTTGATCACATATCATTTGTGAGCAAAATCATATTCATTTTGATCTTCTAACTAAAATATTTGAACTTGAGTGTTAATTTTTAGTTGTTTTACAGTTACAGGTGCTCGAATGTTTAATTATAAGATAATGATAGGAAGAAAGCTAAGGGAGAAAGAAGTACAACAGACGATGGAGTTCTAAAATAGAAGATTGATGAATCGGCAGCTAACTTACATTAAAAGGCATCAGTTGATCTACTTAATTAAGGTATTATAGTGTTCAAGTGGTTTTGTACTTTCATGTTCAATTGCGCTATAATTGCACTTTTTTATGGTGGATAAAAATCGATATTAGTTAGTTATTTTCACAATATAAATGAGTTTGTTTAGGCTCACGAGCCAGCTTAGTTTTATTTTTAGGCCTGAGCTTGGCTCGTTTTGAGCTATATTTTTTCAAAGCTCGAGCTCGGATCTTGAGTATTTTTCATAGTTTAAGTTTACCCATTTATCTTTTCAGTACTGGTCTTGATGTATGGAAGTCAAACTTGACACATGACCTATTTTGCTAAAAAGTTTGGATCAATCTGTTTGGCTAAATTACTTTTTATCGACCAGTTTGGCTAAAAATGTTACATTTGGCCTGTTTGAATCAAAATTTTAACACACATTTTAAACTGAAATAGATGATAATAAAGATGCACTAATAAGAAAAGGTGGGTTTCCAGTGTTTATGGGTTTGATTCAATTCTAAAAGTTGGTTTGATTTTTACTGGTCGGTAAATTTTTTTCTATATTCGGTACATTTAAAAATGATACTAAACCAGAAATTGTTAGTGTGCGCACTAAAAATCATTGTGCAGTTAATGGAAGAACAAAAAAAGGCACTTACAAATCAAGAAAAAAAATATATCTATTCTATTTGCATCTAGGAGCACCAGCAAACACATCTTCTTGAGCTGATGTGCAAACTTTCTTGAATCTATCTTATTTAAATAATGTTTACAAGTTTATTGGTTGAACTTCATCTAATTCAAGGTGGGTGTGATGAAGGAATGCTAACAAACCACATGCCAGTTTTGAAGGAGGAAATCTTCTATATATGCATCGGCTGCTGAATACTTTTGGGCTGGCCCGTTCTCTGGTGACTTATAAAGGTATGTGATTCTCTCAAAGGTCACACGATTCGTTTTAGATTTACATAAAATAAGGCTCTACTGTTTTATTTCTTATGTGCTTGTATGTAATTGCTTAGCATTAGGAACAACTTGATTCACCAATCAAATTTCAACTTCATTTTTACAAGTTTATGTGAATCGAAGTTTTGATTTTGGGACTAAATTTCATTTTTTTTGCAGACTTAGGGGTAAAACTGTAATTTCTCAAATAACCTGATGGACAAAGGCTGCGGAGGAGTAAAAGTGTCACACCCCAACCTAAGGCGGAAATGTCGGGGCGTGAGCTGATTGTCACAGTTCTCAAGGTACTATCATGAAATTTTAAAGCGACAATATCTAATTAATTTATTTATTTATTATCAAACAACATTTAAATACAACAAAAATAAAGGAAAATACAAATACAAAACCAACTATTCTTGTATATGTTTATTATCCTAAAATCATCTCTACGTGAGCTTCAGTTCGATAAGCAATCCAAATCTATAACCTGATCGGATGAACGAAATAAGTGACAATGTGAGAACGATGAACCCTTCGGGATACACCGACAAGGATTCCAGATTATGTTGCGAAATGACGGTGAACGACGACAAAGAGTGACGGCTAAACAACAAACTGCTTCGATGAATTCAGAGGATCATATTCCAATCAAGCTTAGGGTTTAGATCGAGAGGGTTAGAAGATTGTAACTGCAGGTTTAATTAGATTATTCCGAACCTTAGACAGTATATTGATGAGTTAGTATCGGATGGTTTGTTAAACAATCAAATCGTAGCAATAAGGATCTTGTTTCCTAATTCACTTGTCGGTTAGGCTGATTTGGTGTATATAATCAAACACACAAATCAACTCCAAAAATAATAAACGTATTGTTCAAGATTTGAACTCGGGTATGATAACCTAAAAAAACGGGTTCGGGTTTGGTTAAAGGGTTTTGGTTTTGGATTAAGAAAAAAAAAATCTTTATATTAATTGCTAAATAGTCCCTGACTTTAAGTGTGGATTCAAAAATAATTAAAACATAAGTTTAAGGTTAAAATTGTATATTTCTTAAAGTTAAAATAGTAATTAATGAAAAAAAATAATATAATATTATTAGGTAAATAGTTTAAATTATTTTATTGATTAAATTGCCAAAAAACGAAAATGGGTCAGGTATTATGGTTTATTTAAAATTCGAGTTGTTACAGTCTCCCTTAGGGAATTTCGTCCCGAAATTAAAGAATACTATAACAACACCATTAGAGTTTTTAATTATAGTAAAAAAAATTTATCATAACACAGAACTTGAATAGTCAGAACAACGCTCCAAATGTAAATCCGATAAGGACACTTATATATAGGACGTACCAGCGGCGTATCCACCATATCCTTATTATCTTTACATTTCTACCGTTATCCCAATTACTTTCGATTCTATTTTATGACACACAATTGTACGCTTTATGATTTCCATGCGAGGATTTTGGTAATTATGTCCCGGACCATAATTATCTCGATCATCGGATGGTCCACATAACTCATCTCATCGTGTTGGTTACAAATTATATTGAAAATTATAACATTATGTGAAAAATTATTAATATATTATAAATATGAGGAAAGTGTTAATATATTATAAGACCACTTGGGAGTTAATTTATTATAAGTGTAAAATCAAAAGATCATATAAAATATTTCTAATAACGCAATTTAGGTGAACTTTCAAGTTTGATTAATGTAATTAGTGAAAATTATAAAGTAACTTAAAAGTTAAGAGAAACAGAAACATTGAGGTTGGGATAGATGATGCGTCGACAAGATCGACTGCGAAGAAAGAGAGCGGGGATACTAGTCAACTAACAAATTTATGTGAACTTACCAATTAAGACAACAAACCAAAATTCTATGATTGCAAGGATAACATCAACAAAAGTTTATGGAGGGATTAATTCACTACTAGAAAATAGGCCTAATGCAACTTTTTGATAGCAACTTTTTTCAAATTAGTTGAATTTGACTCTAATGCAACTTCATTGAACATAAAGGTTGCATTAGAAGACCTAATGCAACTTTTTCATAAAATGTTGCATAATTAAACTAAATTTGCAACCTTTTTATGAAAAAGTTGCGTATTTCATTATAAATTGCAACTTTTTCATGAGAGGTTGCAAATTTTATTGAATTTTGGAACTTTCGTTAAAAAGGTTGCGTTGTTAAAACTTAGATACAACTCATATTTTTGAAGGCTACATATATAATTCTTGAAAAGTGAAAAAAAAATGACGTTTTATTTCAAATCATGTAAAAACTAAATAAGTAAATAGATAGAAAAAAATAGTGGAATATATACTTGAGTTACATATAAAAATATAAAGAGATAAAAGTAAAGACACTAAAGGCAGAAAAAATCGGTCTGCTTACAAACAAACTTGTACCAACAATAAACAAACAATTACACCGCAGGACTAGACTTGTGTATTTTTGTAAATATCTATTATTTCAATAGCATATAACAGCGACCATTTCACACCCTACGATTGCAATAGAAACTTGCCAAACTTTATGATCCTCAGTCATCGAAACCTAATTTGTACGCCAATTACACCAATCTTAAAATTAGTTTGATGCTCATTAGTCTATGTTTATATTCAGTTTGATGCGTTAATGTAAAAATTATGTTCGAACTCCCCAACAGTTGCAGTTTAAAAGGTCACTTAAAATAATGTGCTTAAATAAATAGTATACGAACAAAAAAAAAGTGATCATCTAACTGTTACAGAATAACGTAGACATTTATTGTTTTTTTGTAAAAATTAAAAAGTATCTTTTTTATTAGTAACAATAATATGTTAAGCCAAATAAAAAAGAAGTATAATGCAAATAAGATTAATTAGTGTCCCATGTTTTAGTCTTTAGTTACTGATCCATTTGATTGAGAAGGTTCATTGGATGAAATTTGAAGAGATGTGATACAAGGGGCAAATTGGTCATTTTAGAAAATTTAAACAGGAGGTATTATAAAGAAAATTTAGAACTTTTAGTCAATGTTGACCTTTTTTAGCCTACTGTGAAGCCCGAAAATTTTGACATTTTAACTATAAATGTGTCACACCCGGCCCTGAACGGCGGAAACAGCCGGGCGCGCGCGCGTGGGGATTGATACTTAAGCACGAGCCATTGCAAACATTTAAGATAAGATTTTCATTGCGCATGAAATGTTTAATACAAATACATTACATTGATTAAAGATTACATAAAAACATCCAAGTATAAAAACTGTTGAAGATTTCCACGCCATATCCCCTTGCGCGGCGAGAACAATCACGCGCATCGAAGGGATAGAACTAAAATCTTCCAAAAAGCTAGTTTTAGATGTTCAGCGTGAGGTGCTCTAAGTGTGACTCCATGCGCTACCTAGTTATCTCCTGAAAGACACGTAAAACATTTGAATCAGTATAAACTGAGTGAGTTCACAAGTTTTAGTAACTTGATAAATCGTATCGCGTCATAGTCTTGGCGAAAATCATATTAAAACACATTTCTGGTTTCATGTCTAACATATTCTTGATACACCGTATGAAAACATAGATCTGACAACATATTTCTGTTAGGACCGTTCCGCGGGTTACGCGCGAACGTTTCTGGAGAACGTACTCGTCTATGCAAAGTGGCGCAGCCACTACGAGATAAAATAGTGTAATACCGTCCCGCGGGTTGCGCGTGGACATTTCAGAAAAGTCGTGCCCGTCCATGCAAAGTGGCGTTGCCACTACGAGCTAAAATACTGTATACCGTCCCGCGGGTTACGCGCGGACGTTGTGCCGGAAAACAAGGCGCTCGTCTGCGTAAGAGGAGCGACCTCTACGAGCGGGCTCAAACCCATAGTACTGCCCCATGACCATACTAGGCACTCGTCTGTGTAAGAGGTGCGACCCCTACGAGTGGGCGGATCAAACCAGCAGTCCCTACCCTTAGAGTTCCAATGGTAAAGTGATCACTTACTCGAGTTCTGGCGCACATATATCGTAAATCATAGATAACCGTTTGCATTGCTCATCATGAAGCATAATTTAAACACATAATCGCTTGCATAGCTTGTAAGTATACCATGATAAAACATTATTTAAGTACGTGTCCCTCGCCCCGAAAATAGTTTAAAAATAGTGAAAACAGTGAAAATAGGGGCTGTGAGACTCACCTGTGGTTCTTGTTAAGGGATTAATCGAGATTCGGGTTTTCTTGGTGTTGGCCTTTGAATTGAAGGTCTAGTAACTGGAACGGAATTGAAAATAACGGATGCTTGGGAGATGTTTAGTGCAAGTTTGCAGTTCTTAAGAGAGAAGTTTGAAGTGTGTTTGGGTGATAATTTAGGTTACATATTTATAGGCAAACTCAAGGGAACACAATCCCTTGCTTTAGGGGATTGTAATCTTTTCATATCTAGGTGTAATGATGATAAAGTATGGAAATTATTATTATTTATTTAAAAGTGGAGTAGTGGATAAAAGATTTGATTTGATTTGATCAGGACATGCAGGTCTGTGGTTGGTGGGAGTAGGGTGGCTGACAGTTGACTTTTCATGTTACAGTGTGCTTTTTCAGGTACTTTTGTCAGTGTACAGTAAAAAGTGGAAAATCTCTGAAACACGCTACTGTTTCCTTTTGGGCGGGAGTAATCTCCTTACATCTGGAGAATAGACTAAGTGTTCTGTGCGTATCACTTTGTGCGCATAGCTTTCTGCGTGAAGGACATTTCTTTGCTGCGGGTAGGTGCGTAACCTTCTCGCAGTTAGGGACATTGAGTTTCATTTGTAAATTCTCCAGGTGGTCTTGGTATTTCAACATAGTGATCAGTCATGTTGAAGTCAATTCCATCTTGGAGCTTCAGACAAACTAGCTCTCAATGTTCCCGCCATGCGGGGAGGTTAGTTCCCTTCCGCACGCGCATAAACGATTTAGGATGCACCCGCCTTAGCATCATGCGGGATGGTCAACCCATTAGACAACATAACGTTAAGGTACATGAAAACATAAAGCCAAAACATTCGCGCATGGCGCATATAACATGCCCACGCTGGTTCTTAACATGGTGCGCTCGCGCAGGGCGCACATAACAAATGCACGCGCTGATTAACATGGCGCGCTCGCGCAGGGCGCACATAACAAATGCACGCGCTGATTCTAATATGGCGCGCTCGCGCAAGGCGCATATAACATAATTACCTAATATTTAGGTTGATTACTTGGTTTAAGGGATTGGGAATTTACCGGGTGTCACATTCTCTCCCTGTTAAGCGAATTTCGTCCCGAAATTTAGGAGACGTTGTTGGCAGAAGCCATGCTCTGAAAGAGGTGTGGGTATTTCATGCGCATCTGGTCTTCTCTTTCCCAAGTGAATTCAGGCCCACGCCTCGAGTTCCATTGAACCTTTACTAACTTGATTCTGCTTCTGCGTAACTTTTGTTCTTTCCAATCGGTTACTGCTATAGGTTCTTCTACGAAGTGCAGCTGTTTGTCGATGTGAATCTCTTCCAACGGCAAAATCAACGTTTCGTCAGATAAGCACTTTTTGAGGTTGGACACATGAAACGTATCATGAACTCCACTGAGTTCGGCGGGTAAACGGAGTTTATAAGCAACCGGACCGATCCTTTCCAGGATCTCAAATGGTCCAATGTAGCGCGGATTCAACTTTCCTCGCTTGCCGAAACGGGGGACTCCTTTCCATGGAGAGACTTTCAAAAGTACTCTATCCCCTACTTGAAACTCCAACGGTTTCCTTCGCACATCTGCGTAGCTCTTCTGTCTGTCGCGCGCTGACTTAAGGCGATCCCGTATCTGAAAAATCTTGTCTGTTGTTTCTTGGATCAATTCTGGACCAGTCATTTGCTTGTCACCCACTTCAGCCCAGCACAGTGGGGATCTACACTTGCGCCCATACAAAGCTTCAAACGGCGCAGCCTTGAGGCTTGTGTGATAACTGTTGTTGTAAGAAAATTCAACCAATGGGAGATGAGTATCCCAGCTACCTCCGAAATCGATTGCGCACAGCGCGTAGCATATCTTCCAATGTCTGGATTGTTCGCTCGCTTTGTCCATCTGTTTGGGGATGATATGCCGTACTCATGTCAAGACGAGTACCTAAAGCCCCTTGTAACGATCTCCAAAATCTTGAGGTGAACCGACTATCTCTATCAGAAATGATGGACACCGGGACTCCATGTTTTGAAACTACTTCTCGAATATACAATCGGACTAACTTTTCCATCTTATCGGTTTCCTTGATCGGCAGGAAGTGTGCTGATTTAGTTAGCCGATCTACAATAACCCAGATCGTGTCGTAACCCCCAGGTGTCCTTGGCAGTTTGGTGATGAAGTCCATAGAGATTTGTTCCCACTTCCACATGGGAATTTCTGGCTGTTGAAGCAACCCTGATGGTTTCTGGTATTCAGCCTTTACCTTCGAACACGTCAGGCACTTACTGACATACGTCGCGATGGCGCCTTTAAGATTGGGCCACCAATACAGCGTTTTAACATCTTGGTACATCTTGTCTGCGCCAGGATGTACGGAATACCGTGTCTTGTGAGCTTCGTTTAATACTTGCTCGCGCAATCCTCCCTTGAGAGGGACCCATATGCGGTTAGCGAAATATAGATTGCCGTTCTCTTTAAGTTCCAAACTCTTAATCATACCCCCAAGGCATTCGTTTTTAACAAACTCTGGGTTCAAGGCTTCTTGCTGAGCGTCTCGGATGCGGGTAGAGAGATCTGCGTGAATGGTCAACCTTAGAGCCTTGACTCGTAGCGTTTTTATTCGCTCCTTCCTACTTAGCGCGTCTGCTACCACATTCGCCTTTCCAGGGTGGTACTTAATTTCACAATCATAATCATTCAACAACTCCACCCATCTTTGTTGCCTCATGTTTAAATCCTTTTGATCAAATATATGTTGAAGGCTCTTGTGATCCGTAAAGATTATACACTTCGTACCATATAGGTAATGGCGCCAAATCTTTAGCGCGAAGACAACCGCTCCAAGTTCCAGATCATGCGTTGTGTAGTTCCTTTCATTGGCCTTGAGTTGGCGCGAGGCATACGCTATGACTTTGTCTCGCTGCATAAGGACACATCCGAGTCCCTGATGTGAAGCGTCGCAGTAAACGACGATGTCATCCGTCCCCTCGGGCAGAGACAGAATTGGCGCACTACATAACTTCTGTTTTAACATTTGAAATGCTGTTTCCTGATTTGCGCCCCAAACAAACTTCTTGTCTTTCTGAGTTAGCGCGGTCAGTGGTAGAGCTATCTTGGAGAAGTTCTCAATGAAGCGTCGATAGTAGCCAGCTAGTCCTAGGAATTGCCTCACCTCAGTTGGGGTTTTTGGCGCTTCCCAGTTTTCGATGGCCTTGACTTTGGAAGGATCAACGTGTATTCCTTTCTCGTTTACAACGTGACCGAGAAAGTGAACTTCTCTAAGCCAAAACTCACACTTGGAAAACTTCGCATACAACTTTTCTTTCCTCAACAATTCCAAAATCAATCTCAGGTGTTGCTCATGCTCGGCCTTGGTCCGAGAGTAAATCAGAATATCATCTATAAACACAATCACAAACTTGTCCAAGTATGGTTTGCACACGCGGTTCATCAGATCCATGAACACAGCCGGCGCATTAGTTAGCCCGAAAGGCATCACTAAGAACTCATAATGGCCGTATCTAGTTCGGAAGGCTGTTTTCGGCACATCTTCCTCATGGACCCTAAGTTGGTGGTATCCTGACCGTAGATCTATCTTCGAATAATAACTGGATCCCTGTAACTGGTCGAATAAGTCGTCAATCCTCGGTAAGGGGTACCGATTCTTGACTGTCAGCTTGTTCAGCTCTCTATAGTCAATACACATCCGGAAGGAACCATCCTTCTTCTTAACAAACAGTACTGGAGCTCCCCAAGGTGAAAAGCTTGGGCGTATGAAACCCTTATCCAATAGTTCCTGTAACTGATTGGATAGCTCTTGCATCTCAGATGGAGCTAATCGATAAGGCGCTCGAGCTACTGGCGCAGCTCCTGGGACTAAATCAATACGAAATTCTACTTGTCGCGGCTGCGGCAATCCAGGCAAATCTTCAGGAAAAACTTCTGGAAATTCGCGCACTACTGGTAAGTCTTCAATTCTTCGCTCATCTCCTTTCTTCTCTACTACATGCGCCAGGAAGGCGTAGCACCCTTTCCTTAGGCACTTGCGCGCCTTTAGGCACGAAATCAGTTTTGTCGCAACTCCCCTTCTTTCCCCTTGAATTACCAAGGTTTCTTCGTTCAACAGTGGGATCCGAACCTGCTTCTCATGGCAAATAACTTCCGCGTGGTTCTCGACTAACCAATCCATACCTACCACAATGTCAAAACTTCCCAAGTCTATTGGCAACAAGTTAATATTGAACCCGTGACCTCCCATGACTATTACACATTGTTCAGTTCTTTCGTTCGCGCATAACTGCCTACCATTGGCTAGTTCTATAGTATAAGGCGTGTCTAGCCTACTGGTTGCTAAGCCTAGGGAGTTTTTAAACTCAGCGGATATAAAACTTAGGTCAGCGCCAGTATCAAATAAAACAGATGCAAAATGGCCGTTAAGCAAAAACGTACCGGTTACCACATTCGGCTCTTCTTTAGCTTCACCCGCGCCGATCACAAAAGCTCTCCCGCGAGCTTGGTTTCCCCTTTGCGGGCAATCCCGACTAAAATGCCCTGGCTTCCCGCATGCGTAGCAGTTGTCGCTCGCTCCAGCTTCTCTGATACGGCAATTCATCGCCTTGTGCCCTGGTCTGCCACATTTGGCGCATTCGATTCTTGCGCATTCACCCTCGTGGTGATACTTGCATTTGCTGCACCACGGGCGAGGCCCGCTGTATCCTTTCCTTGATGGCTCCGCGGCTTGGATCGCGTAAACCCTTGCGCTCTCCTGCTTCTTGAACGGTGGCTGCTTGGAGTCGGACCCTCGGTGGTGAGAGTTCCATTTCCTCTTGGAGTCAGAGGTTCGCTGCTCGCTTCCGCGCGTAGTCAACATACCCGCACGGACCGTATCCCTTGTAAGGGTGATGGCCCGCGCTACCGCCTCATCAAAGGTTGGAGGCGCTGCAGCGTTGAGCGGAACCCTAACAACAGGAGGTAACCCAAAAATATACCTCGATCTTCTTTTTCTCCGTGTTTGCCATGTCTGGCACCAACTGGCAAAGCTCGTTGAACCGGTTGTTGTAGGCGTCGATATCCGTTCCTACCATGGTGTGGTTCCAGAATTCCTGCTGCAGACTCTGGATTTCTGCGCGAGAGCAGAACTTTCTCATCATCATTTCCTTCAGTTCTTCCCAGGTCTTGTGAAGAGCAACTTCTCGCCCCAAAGTCTTCACTTGAAGCTTCCACCAAGACGAAGCTGCTTCTTGGAACATGCATGTCGCGTAAAGGACCTTCTGGTTCTCACTACATCTGCTAATGGAGAGAACTGTCTCCATCTTGTCAATCCAGTTGTAGAGCCCAATGGCCCCTTCGGTACCCTTGAATGGCCAAGGCCTACAGGCCATAAATGTCTTATAGGAGCACCCTTTGTCCAAGGCTCCTGATTCGGGTTCTGGGGTCTCGTTCTGACGACCCTGACTTGATTCGGCCTTGCTGGCCTCATGTGTCGCGATCGCCTGCGCGATTATTTCCGCGAGTTCCTCGGGTGTCATGGTGATTCCCTTGGCTCTAGTTGGAGGCATTCTCGCTTTAAAAGAGAACGAAAATATATTAAACTTAGCGCATTTACTCTGAGCACATAATGTTCTTTATCTTTATTCACTAGACACTGTGTGACCCGTGTTCCTAAGTGTGTGTATAGTTTCTTTTGAAAATATTTTCTTTGAAAAATATTTCATGCGATTCCCCAACGGTTATAGTCTAGGTTAAAACTTCTTTTCCTAGTTCGCTATAACCAGTGCTCTGATACCAATCTGTCACACCCGGCCCTGAACGGCGGAAACAGCCGGGCGCGCGCGCGTGGGGATTGATACTTAAGCACGGGCCATTGCAAACATTTAAGATAAGATTTTCATTGCGCATGAAATTTTTAATACAAATACATTACATTGATTAAAGATTACATAAAAACATCCAAGTATAAAAACTGTTGAAGATTTCCACGCCATATCCCCTTGCGCGGCGAGAACAATCACGCGCATCGAAGGGATAGAACTAAAATCTTCCAAAAAGCTAGTTTTAGATGTTCAGCGTGAGGTGCTCTAAGTGTGACTCCATGCGCTACCTAGTTATCTCCTGAAAGACACGTAAAACATTTGAATCAGTATAAACTGAGTGAGTTCACAAGTTTTAGTAACTTGATAAATCGTATCGCGTCATAGTCTTGGCGAAAATCATATTAAAACACATTTCTGGTTTCATGTCTAACATATTCTTGATACACCGTATGAAAACATAGATCTGACAACATATTTCTGTTAGGACCGTTCTGCGGGTTACGCGCGAACGTTTCTGGAGAACGTACTCGTCTATGCAAAGTGGCGCAGCCACTACGAGATAAAATAGTGTAATACCGTCCCGCGGGTTGCGCGTGGACATTTCAGAAAAGTCGTGCCCGTCCATGCAAAGTGGCGTTGCCACTACGAGCTAAAATACTGTATACCGTCCCGCGGGTTACGCGCGGACGTTGTGCCGGAAAACAAGGCGCTCGTCTGCGTAAGAGGAGCGACCTCTACGAGCGGGCTCAAACCCATAGTACTGCCCCATGACCATACTAGGCACTCGTCTGTGTAAGAGGTGCGACCCCTACGAGTGGGCGGATCAAACCAGCAGTCCCTACCCTTAGAGTTCCAATGGTAAAGTGATCACTTACTCGAGTTCTGGCGCACATATATCGTAAATCATAGATAACCGTTTGCATTGCTCATCATGAAGCATAATTTAAACACATAATCGCTTGCATAGCTTGTAAGTATACCATGATAAAACATTATTTAAGTACGTGTCCCTCGACCCGAAAATAGTTTAAAAATAGTGAAAACAGTGAAAATAGGGGCTGTGAGACTCACCTGTGGTTCTTGTTAAGGGATTAATCGAGATTCGGGTTTTCTTGGTGTTGGCCTTTGAATTGAAGGTCTAGTAACTGGAACGGAATTGAAAATAACGGATGCTTGGGAGATGTTTAGTGCAAGTTTGCAGTTCTTAAGAGAGAAGTTTGAAGTGTGTTTGGGTGATAATTTAGGTTACATATTTATAGGCAAACTCAAGGGAACACAATCCCTTGCTTTAGGGGATTGTAATCTTTTCATATCTAGGTGTAATGATGATAAAGTATGGAAATTATTATTATTTATTTAAAAGTGGAGTAGTGGATAAAAGATTTGATTTGATTTGATCAGGACATGCAGGTCTGTGGTTGGTGGGAGTAGGGTGGCTGACAGTTGACTTTTCATGTTACAGTGTGCTTTTTCAGGTACTTTTGTCAGTGTACAGTAAAAAGTGGAAAATCTCTGAAACACGCTACTGTTTCCTTTTGGGCGGGAGTAATCTCCTTACATCTGGAGAATAGACTAAGTGTTCTGTGCGTATCACTTTGTGCGCATAGCTTTCTGCGTGAAGGACATTTCTTTGCTGCGGGTAGGTGCGTAACCTTCTCGCAGTTAGGGACATTGAGTTTCATTTGTAAATTCTCCAGGTGGTCTTGGTATTTCAACATAGTGATCAGTCATGTTGAAGTCAATTCCATCTTGGAGCTTCAGACAAACTAGCTCTCAATGTTCCCGCCATGCGGGGAGGTTAGTTCCCTTCCGCACGCGCATAAACGATTTAGGATGCACCCGCCTTAGCATCATGCGGGATGGTCAACCCATTAGACAACATAACGTTAAGGTACATGAAAACATAAAGCCAAAACATTCGCGCATGGCGCATATAACATGCCCACGCTGGTTCTTAACATGGTGCGCTCGCGCAGGGCGCACATAACAAATGCACGCGCTGATTAACATGGCGCGCTCGCGCAGGGCGCACATAACAAATGCACGCGCTGATTCTAATATGGCGCGCTCGCGCAAGGCGCATATAACATAATTACCTAATATTTAGGTTGATTACTTGGTTTAAGGGATTGGGAATTTACCGGGTGTCACAACGTGGGTCGACGTTTACCATGAAAAAATCAATGGCTTTGCATCTTTCAGTAATACTAATATTGTGATCAAAGATGCAAGTTAAAAACTTAAAGAAAAAAAAAAAGAAAGAAAGAAAAAGCATCTCAGTTACAAGAGGTCTAAAAAGAAATAAGGGTGTTGTTGACTAAAAGGGTGTTATTGCATATATGACTTCTGTCAGTACATGGGTTATAACAATTGTGGCCTGTTAACTAATACTAACCTGCTTGTTTTTATGTTAGTTTACCTTTTTAAGGGTTTAAATCTTTAACCATTTGTAGTTCTAAATGTTACCAGTGGCGTTTGAGTAATTTCTGCTTTATTAGAGATTTACCTGTTAACTAGTATCTACTTAAATGTTAGAATTTAACCAGTAAACTAAAAATGACAGTTTTGGCCTGTTAACTAATATTGACCCGTTTGTTTTCATGTTAATGTATATATATTTATAGGTTTGAATCTGTAAATTGTTTGTAGTTTTAAGTGTTAACAAGAGTGTTTCAGCATTTTAAGTTATATTTTAAATCGACCCGTTAGCTGAAAATTGTTTTTACAATCTTCTGCATAACCACCCAAAAGACAATAATACCCTCCTCTTGAAATTTTAACAACTAGTATTATTTCTTTTTAATACTTAGTAAAAAAAGTAGTTTATCTTAACCCCTAGAAATCATATCCTGTGGTTAAAATAAAAGGAGAAATACTTCAAAAAGAAAAATATATATATATATATACAAGCTAACAAGATTTGAACTTAAGACTTAAGGTTTAATAGTCAGAATGCAAAACCAATATGCCATATGAAACTTTGTTTCTCATTCCTGACCAACATAAATAAATTGGGATAAACTAATGAACCCATCAAATTTGATTTTCTATCAGTTAGTTTTATTAATTACTAATCAAACACATCATTGCTCCGTTCATTTATCAATTCCAAATTTAACCGTATCTAAAAGAAGGCGGGTGTTTCTCCCACATCCCGCCATGTCTTCAAACACCTTCCATCTTCATATCTTTCACAATTCATCATGTATTGAGAGCATTGAAGAACATCTTTGTTAATAATTTCTTGCCCAAGTAATTGCTGAGGTAACACTGGTACTTAATTCTGTTTTAATTTGATGTTAATTTGTACAAAAATTAGTGTAATTTAATGTTAATTTTGCTGTTTGGGCACTGAGTTTGTTTGAATTCAATCAAATATCTTGTTGCAAATTTAAGGATTCACCATCATGTATCTATGTCGTCTAGTTAAGTTTTCTGATGTAATAGCCGAATCTCGCCATTTGAATTTTAATTACCTTAAACATAGCATTTAGTAGTTTAGTTAATTGTTTTTGTATGTGAATTAGATTATTTTCTAGTTGCATTCTGAAATTAATAATCTGTATAGTAGTGTTTGGTTCTCTACTTTTGAATTCTAATAATGTTTTTTTATACAGCACGTTAATGGTGGCATCTTAATTACACACTTTTGTTATTTTAGCTTATGATTGATCAATTCAATTTAAGGTTCCATAGCAGGTCAAACAGCCATTGTAATATGTTATCGGTCAGTTTAACATATATTATGATGATTCATCTTTATACTAATCATTTTGAATTTTAACCTCCTTGTTTTTATTAAACTCAGATACGAGAGACATGAAGAATGCTAGAGAATGGATGTTTATGCCTAGATGATTACCTGAATTTGAAGCCGGAGTTATTGATTTCCTTAATGCTTCATTTTCTAAAGTAGCAAAAGGATCTCAGATTTGTTGTCATTGCAAACGATGTAAAAACCGTTATTGGTATCGAAGAGATGTAGTATTTGATCATTTAAAAGGACACGGATTTGTAGAATATTACTATGTATGGGTTTTTCATGGAGAAAACCAATCACAAACAAGATTTAATGCTGGTATTGATGATAATGGGGATGGTGTGCATGACAATTTTGATGAATTATTGCATGATAGGTTTAGAGCTATTGAAACAGGTTTGGTACAAGAAGGTTTAAATAAAGATGCCAATAAGTTCTATAAACTGGTAGAAGATGGAAAGGAAGAGTTGTACCCCGGGTGTAAAAGTTTTTCGAAGTTATCTTCCATTGTTAGTCTTCTTTTGTTCAAGAACCTTCACGGTCTTAGTAATGTGGCATTTGATGATCTGCTACAACTTATACAAAAGATGATTCAAGAGGCAAAACTTCCAGCTAGTATTACTAAAGCTAAAAAAGTCATAAAAGATTTAGGGCTGGATTATAAGAAGATTCCCGCATGCCCAAACGATTGTATGCTTTATTGGAAAGAGTATGAAGATGCTGAAGTGTGTCACATTTGCCATACCTCTAAGTGGAAACAACAAGAGAATGATAAACAACAGAATGAGAATAATATCGAGCATTCTAAAACATATTCAAAAGTTCCGGCTAAAGTGGTGTGGCATTTTCCTTTAAAACCAAGGCTCCAAAGTCTTTTCATGTGTTCAGAAACGGCAAAACATATGGCATGGCATGATGAAGGACGTCCTAAAGATGGAAATTTACGACATCATGCAGATGGGCAAAGCTGGAAGGAATTTGATTCTTTATATCCTCATTTTGCAAAAGAAACTAGAAATGTGAGGTTAGGGTTGTCAAGTGATGGAATTAATCCATTTGGAACAATGAGCATCACTCATATTTTTTGACTTACCATACTGGCAATTCAATAAATGTCGGCGTAATCTTGACGTGATGCACATTGAAAAAAATATACGTGACAACGTAATTGGGACTTTGTTAGATATTGGTTGGAAGTCAAAAGATCACCCGAAAGCGCGATTTGACCTTTTAGATCTTCGCATCACTAAAACCCGAATACTTTATGTTATCTTTGTTAATTCCAGGACCCGAATCTCCAGGTAATAACATAGATATTTACTTACAACCATTAGTTGAGGAGCTTAAAGATTTGTGGGTTAATGGTTTAGAGACATACGATAAATCTAAAGATGAGACCTTTAAATTGTATGCAGCTTTAACATGGACAATTAGTGATTTTCCAGGTTACTCAATGTTATCGGGGTGGAAAAAGGGAAATTTTGCATGTCCATGTTGTAATCATGAGACTAGCTCACTTTACTTGAAGCATAGTAAGAAAACATGCTACATGGATCACCGCAAATTTTTAGATGTTCAACACCCATGGCGTCATAATAAGAATGCTTTCAATGGGAAGACCGAGACGAGGGTTTCTCCAAAACCTCTATCAGGTGTTGAAGCTTTGAGTGATCTTTCTAGTTTTAACAATCTATTTGGCAAGAACCAAAAAAAGAAAAATGATAGCACTTGCCCATGGAAGAAAAGGTCAATATTTTTTGACTTACCATACTGGCAATTCAATAAATGTCGGCGTAATCTTGACGTGATGCACATTGAAAAAAAATATATGTGACAACGTAATTGGGACTTTGTTAGATATTGGTTGGAAGTCAAAAGATCACCCAAAAGCGCGACTTGACCTTTTAGATCTTCGCATCAAAGATAGTCTTCAGCCAAAACTCTCTGAAGACGGTGAGCAAGTTATCATGCAGAAAGCATGTTTCTCAATGTCTTCAAAGGAGAAAGTTAAGTTTTGTCGTGTTCTGAAGGAAACAAAATTACCTTACGCGTGTGCGTCTAATATTGCACGCTGTGTACATTCTTCAGAAAAGAAATTTTCAGGTTACAAGAGTCATGATGCTCACATATTTTTGCATTACTTGCTTCAAGTTGCTGTCATCTTTACCGAAGCATGTTGCTATCCCTTTAATTAGGCTGGGTGTCTTTTTTCGAAGCTTGTGCAGCAAAGTAATTAAGCCTGAGGACCTTGACAGATTACAACTCGAGATTACAGAAACATTATGTGAATTTGAGAAAATATTCTTGCCAGCATTTTTTGACATCATGGTGCATTTACCTATCCACTTAGTAAATGAAGTTAGGCTTGGAGGACCTGTTCAGTATAGATAGATGTTTATTATGGAGAGATACTTGTGCAAGTTGAAGTCATATGTGCGAAACAAGAGTCGCCAAGAGGGATCCAAAGCAGAAGGGTATTTGATTGAAGAATGTTTGACTTTTTGCTCACGTTATATGCACGAAGACAATGAAACACCTAATGAGGGTGCGGATGATACTGATGATTCGATGGGAGAAAGTGAACCGGATGAACAAATATTCGTGAATTGTGGCCATCCCCTAGGAGGTAAAAAACGAAGACCGGGAAAAAATGTATCTTTGGATGTTAAGTCAAGGGAACAAACACATCGTTATGCCTTATTCAATTATGATTGTGCAGAAGTCAATAACTATATCAAGTAACCAGTTTATAGCCTCTATTTTCTTCGAATTATATGTCATTATTATTTATCTAATATTCATGTCATATTTTTCTAAATGATGATGCAGCGAGCATGAAGCTTACATTGAAAGTCAACCAGGACAAAGTCGATGGGCACGAGCAAACAACCATAGTCATGAGTTCGCCAGC
This sequence comes from Bidens hawaiensis, assembly GCF_021521415.1. Classification (NCBI taxonomy): domain Eukaryota; kingdom Viridiplantae; phylum Streptophyta; class Magnoliopsida; order Asterales; family Asteraceae; genus Bidens; species Bidens hawaiensis. The sequence continues at coordinate 66,179 of NW_027500828.1, forward strand.
TGGTTTGAAAAGAAAGTAATACATAATAATGTTCCAGATCATATTTTTTGGCTTGCAAAGGGTCCTAGTCCTACTTCCAAGAGATACTATGGGTATTATGCCAACGGATATAGGTTTCATGTCAAATCACGAGATGATAAATGTACAACTCAAAATAGTGGTGTTTCAATTACAGCTTTAACTCCTAGCTTTGCGAGTTCTCGGGACAAAAATCCAACGGTTGGGAATGTTGACTACTATGGTAGAATTTTAGACATAATTGAACTTGACTATTAGTCAAAGTTTAGAGTTGTATTGTTTCATTGTGAGTGGTACCAAGTTGAGAAAGATGATTATGGATTAACATGTGTTAATTTGAAGAAGTTATGCTATTCGGATGATCCTTTTGTCCTGCCCTCCCAAGTGAAACAGGTGTTCTATATGCCAGACCCTGTAGTAAATGGTTTGCATTATGTTCTTAATACGATTCCAAGGGATGTATATGACTTTGATGAAGAAAATAATGAAGCTGATGTGGTGTGAGCCTAATGAAGATAGGTTGGGGTCTTTTGCACAAGTTAGTTGTTGGTGCATAATGTCAGTAGTTCATAGTCTAGTGTCTGTAATCAAGTCTGTAATGATTAATTATGTTTTATATGTTTAAGCGAAGTTACTAACAAGTTCGCTGTTTAGGCGAACTTGTTAGTCAAGCGAAGTTATGGACAACTTCGCCTGAACATGCCAGGCGAAGTTGTCGTGTATTTATATTCCTAGGTTACGGTTTGTTTGGTGGGTTGAACGATAGTCGTATACGAGAGTTCGTGTCTGTAATAGTGATATTGTATCACGTGTTTTGGTTATAATATAACGTGTTTGTTTATCGTATCGTGTTTGATCTATTCGTGTCTTCTACGCTCGTAACGACCTACGCAGGGATTCCGCACCTACGTAGATCGAGATATCTTGTATTGATCCGTCCAGGGGAACCTACAATTGGTATCAGAGCGTTTGCTCGATTGTGTGGTTCGGGATATTCACACGGGTGTAGAAATCGTCCCGTTTCGACTATTCGCGGGACGTGTTTTCTGTGTTTTTGTGTCATTCTTACCTTCTACCATCGTAATCAATCCTTTACACCGTCAAAAATCTCGAAAAACCCAGAAATCTGATCTACAGAAACTTCGTGTTCATCAGGCGAAGTTGCCGTCACTGTTCGTAGGGTTTCGGCGAAGATATAAGGTTGAGCGAAGTTATCAACAACTTCGCCTACCTTCTCAAGTTCGCCTATCTCAAGCGAAGTTCTCTACAACCTCGCCTACTTCCTAAGTTCGCTTACCCTAAGAGAAGTTACACTCAACTTCGCCAAGTCACGCGAATTTAAGAAAGATCCAGCGAAGTTATCCGTAACTTCGCCTACAGTACTTTTCAGAAGAAATTTTTTGTTTTTTTCGGGTTTCTTAGTTTTCGAGAAAGATGTCATCAATTAACATCTCTGAGTTAGTAAAGATGGAAGTAGAAGCAGGCTCAGCTACAAAAGCACCAAGGTTGCTGAAGGGAACCGATTTCGTTGCATGGAAGGATCGGTTCGAACAATATGTCAAGTACCAGGATGCAAAAATGTGGGTATGCATCCAGGATGGTTATATTCCACCAACTATGGAGTACGAAGGTCGTGATCAGATCAAGAAGTACAGCAAAATGGAAGATGAAGAGAAAAAGATGTATGAGGCCGAGAGCAAGGCTCATGCTGCTATCACTATGGCTCTTCCACAAGAGATCCTTCATACGTTTAGAAAGTACAAGACAGCAAGAGAGCTTTGGGAAGCTCTTGAGAACCGGTTTGAAGGAAATGTGGGAATCCGTGCTTCGAAGATCAAATTGCTCAAAACTCAATTCTCGGTCTTCAAGTATCTGAAAAACGAATCACTTGATGATATCATCACCAGATATTATCATCTGATGACTGAACTCAGCAACTATTCAATTTCTTACCGAGAAGAAGAGATAGTTGAGAAGCTTCTTGATGCTCTCCCACCAAAATGGGAGATGTACACGGTGCTGATGAGGGAAGACAAAGACTTTCCCTAATATGATCTGGAAACGGCAGTCAACAAGCTCCGAACCTTTGAGCTTAACATGGTTAGAAAGGAGACACCTACGGATCAGGTTCAAGATCCAGGTATGTATGGTGCTAAAGTCAACTCTAGCTCAGGTTCGAAGACTGAATCAGCTGCCTACTACTCGAAGGGAGAGTCGGGTGCCAACTCATCACATGAGGGGCATGTGTCAGTCAACACGAATGGTGATGTTTGCTTTGTAGCAGGTGGATCTAGTGCTTCTAAACCGCAAGCAAGCAAGAGTAGTTGCTCTCCAAGTATTCCTAGCAACAACTACTCTAAGATGCCTATGAGTGTCAAATCTGCTGAAGAGCAGGTTGCTCTCTATGCTTCTTTTATTGCTTCCTATGAGAACTACATTCAGGGGAAGATTGTTGATCCAGCTATGTTGGATGAAGACTATGACCAGATTGATGCTGATGATCTGGAAGAAATGGATCTGCAATGGCAGATGGCTATGATCGTGAGAAGAGTGAAACGGTTTATGAAAAAGACCGGAAGAAAGTTTGTCGGTGGAAGGCCAGGGTTTGACAAGACGAAGGTAAGATGCTACAACTGTCAGCAAAACGGCCACTTTGCTAAGGAGTGCATAAATGAGCGTGTAGAACGTGGTCAAGGCAAGTCTACACAGCATAATGGGGGTAGTAAAGATTATAGTGCTATGATTTCCAGAGAAGATGGTGAATACAACTGGAACCTGCATTCTGAAGAAACTTTCGAACAGGCCAATTTGGCGAAGGTTGAAACTGAAGGAAATGAGAAGGTTACCGGAGAAGAAAAAGCTCTCATGGCAGATGTTAAAGACCAGCTCTCCGAGGTATGTTCTAAACCTACTTGTTCTAAATGTGAAAACTTGTCTGAGCAATTAGCAACTATAACTGATCAGTATGTTGGTTTGGATGCTGAGTTTAAAACTTTAAAAGAAGATCATCACTTTACTAAAGCAAGAGAAAATAGCTATAAAGTTAAAATAAAAGCTTGTGAAAAGGATATTAAAAGTCTAAAAGCAAAACTTGCTGAAAAAATACAAGTGATTGATCTAAGCTATGAAGTTTTGGAAGAAAAAACCAAGCTAATAGCTGAAAGAGAAAAACCGATTGCTGATCACCAGGTGAAAGTGGTGGAACTGAATAGAAAACTTGAGCAGTTCAGAAATTCCTCTGCTATTCTTGATCACCTTGTTAGTGATCAAGGTTCCTCTGTTAAGAGGGGAGGAATTGGTTATCATGAGGTTCCACCACCTTATAATCACAATTACACTTTTAATCCTAGTGTTCAGAAATCTGTTGACTTTGAGGTTGTTCAGACAGTTCCAATTAAAGTAACTAGTAAAGAACCAGATGTTAGTAGAGGCGAAACAAGTTCGCCTGTTTCAAGTGTTAAAATTTCTGATCCGAGTCCAGTCTCATCAAGTTCGGATAAGTCATCCGAGCCTGGTAAGGCAAAAGAGGAGGCGGTATTGCCAGATAGTGGAGAGAAAGTTAAAACAACTAAAAAGAGTTCTCCGCTAAACCCGTATGTCCCACCTTATGTGAGACAAACGGGCGGTAATAATGCCTCGACATCTAAAACACCTGTTGATAAAAAGGTTGAACATAGGTGTTATTTTAGGTGTAATCAATTAGGGCACCTAGTTGCAGATTGCCCTCTGAAGCAGAGATTCAGAGGTGTGAGGCCTACTAAAACTGAGAATAAGTCTAATGGTAATAATAATACTGGTAAAAATGAAAACCATTCAAAATTCAGAAATGTGACTAATTCAGGTTTTCAAAGAAACCAATCTCAGTTTTACACTGCTAATAACCAAACCACAAGCTATAATTCTTTCAATTCACAAAGGTTTGGAAGGCCTCACAATCAATCTACAAGGAGGTATACTAATAGGACTTACAGGAATTATACAGAGACTAACTCTGGAAAGCCAAAGTTCGGGAGGTATAGATCCAAGACCAATTGGTCTTGGGTCCCCAAATTTTAACTCTCTGCTTTAATCGTGCAGGAACAGTTGAATAGGGCTGCCAATAATCTTTGGGTTGTGGATAGCGGCTGTTCCCGGCACATGACGGGTAACAAAAACTTGTTACACGATTTGAAACCTGTTCAAGGAGGGAGAGTGAGCTTTGCAGGAGAAAGTGGAGGCAAGATTACAGGAATGGGAACGGTGTCTAATGGAAAGATGACTCTAGAGAAAGTAAACTTTGTCGAAGAATTGAAGCACAATCTGCTGAGTGTGTCGCAGATTTGTGATAAGGAGTACACCGTACATTTTACAAAGAATGAGGCGATTGTGTTGCATCCTGGTTTTCAAATACCAGAGGAGTGGATTGTGATGAAGGCTCCACGTGAGAGGAATAAGTATATTATGGATATGAGGTCGACTGAAATGGCCACGGAAGAATCATGCCTTATGACAAAAGCGAGCGAATCGGGGCACATTCATCTTCGGAAGATGAACCACATTGTCAAGAATGGACTTGTGCTGGGCGTTCCCTTGAAAAGTTTCAACTTTGAAGACAAATGTCTAGCGTGCAAGAAGGGAAAGCAACACAAGAAATCCCATCTCACCAAGAAGGTCAATTCTATTGTCAGTACTCTAGAATTGCTTCACATGGATCTCTTCGGTCCCGTGAATGCAAAAAGTCTAGGAGGTACTTCTTATTGCTTGGTGATCACTGATGATTACTCACGGTATTCGTGGGTATATTTCCTGAAATCAAAAGATGAAACGGCTCAGATGGTGAAGAATTTGATTACCAAAGTTGAGAACGTTATGGATAAAAGGGTTAAGTTCATCAGGAGTGACAATGGAACAGAGTTCAAGAATTTTGAAATGGAGATCTTCTGCCTTCAGAAAGGGATTGAGCACCAGTACAGCGCTCCGTATACTCCGCAACAGAATGGAGTGGCTGAGAGGAAGAATAGAACGTTAATTGAAGGAGCCAGAACTATGCTGGCTGATTCGAAGCTTCCTGTGGTGTTTTGGGCTGAAGCTGTTGCTACAGCCTGCTATATCCTTAATAGAGTCTTGACTGTTAAAAGACTTAATAAAACGTGTTATGAGCTTATGCATGGGAGGAAGCCCAACTTGAGTGGTCTTGAACCATTCGGGTCCCCTTGTTCGATTTTAAAGACAAATTCTAAATTTGGTGAGGTAGCCGATGAAGGAATCTTAGTCGGTTATGTTGTTGGGACTCCCAACAAACGTGTCTTTAATACATCGACCGGCAAGGTTGAGGTGGTGTGTAACACCGATATCACAAGTTACAAACCGCCAAAACCAAGCAACGGACCTGCTGAGTTTTTCGACTATGATAGACTTTTTAAGTCTTTTAACATACCGTTTTTGGATAGTGCAGAAGAAGAAGAGAGAGTTGCTACGAAGATGATCCTTGATGAGGAAGAAAATCTAGTACAAAGACAGCTGTTTGATAAATGTCAACCTTCCTCATCAAATGCTATCGATACCCCTGCTGCCTCTCCTGAAGAAGAATTTTTCAATCCGTTTCACTCTCAGCAAGAAACAACCTTTGACGAGCTCTCTTCTAACTTGGAAGACAATTTGCATGTCGGTTCTGTTCCGACCACGAGAATTCATAAAGATCACCCTTTGGAGAATGTGATTGGTGATGTGTCCTCCGGTGTACAAACAAGACGTAGCTTGAATGAGCACACCTGTGTTTACACAAGCATTAAGGAGACAGGCATAATCAACGAATGCTTGTACACCTGCTTTATCAGCCAGATTGAACCAAAGAATTATCAAATGGCTCTAAAGGACAGCTCGTGGGTCGAGGCCATGCAAGAAGAGCTGGCTCAATTCAAGAAAATGGAAGAATTATCAAGTGTTCGCTCCTGTTGCAAGATTGGAAGCCATTAGATTGTTTTTGGCATTTGCTGCTTATAAGAAGATGAAGGTATTTCAGCTAGACGTGAAAAGTGCGTTCCTAAATGGGAAAGTTGATGAGGTTGTGTACGTTGAGCAGCCTCCGGGTTTTCCTGACCAAGACTTTCCTGATCACGTGTACAAGTTAAGCAAGGCGTTGTATGGACTACATCAGGAACCTCGTGCCTGGTACTCAACCTTATCAGATTACTTGCTTGAAAATGGGTTTGAAAGAGGGAAGATAGATAGCACGTTGTTCGTCAAGAGAGAAGGAAGCGACTTCCTGCTGGTGCAAGTCTACGTGGATGACATTATCTTTGCTGCATCAAAAGTCTCCATGTGTCAAGAGTTTGAGGCCGTCATGAAGAAAAGGTTTGAAATGAGTGCTATGGGTGAACTAACTTTCTTTTTAGGGATTGCAGGTTGATCAGAAGAAGGATGGGATGTTCATTCATCAGACCAAGTATGTCCATGATGTGCTCAAACGCTTCAAAATGGAGGACAGCACTCCATTCGATACTCCAATTTGCGTCAACCATAAATTGGGTGCTGATTCTGACAATGACGCAGATGTGGACCCAACTCAGTATCGGGCTATTATAGGTTCTTTAATGTACTTAACTGCTTCTAGGCCTGATATAATGTTTGCTGTTTGTCTTTGTGCACGCTTTCAGGCAAACCCAAAAGAATCTCATTTGAAGGGTGCGAAGAGGATACTGCGATATCTCAAGGGCAAGCCGAAGCTGGGGTTGTGGTACCCGAGAGGAGGAGACTTGGAGTTGGTCGCTTACACAGATTCTGATTATGGAGGGTGCAATCAGAGTCGGAAGTCAACTACTGGAGGATGTCAGTTTCTAGGAGGCAGATTAGTGTCCTGGCAATGCAAGAAGCAGACATCAGTCGCCATTTCAACATGTGAGGCAGAATACATGGCAGCATCCAACTGCTGCTCCCAGGTTCTGTGGATTCAACAACAGTTGCGCGACTATGGTCTGAATTTCTTACTTACTCCTATTTGCATTGATAACACAGCTGCTATCTCAGTAACTAACAATCCCGTGAAGCACAGTAAAACTAAACATATTGACATACGTCATCATTTTATACGGGATTGTGCTGAGAAGAAACTGATTGTGCTTGAAAAGGTGGATACGCTTGATAATTTCGCTGATTTATATACTAAAGCGTTTGACAAATCAAGATTTCAAAACCTTGTTGAGTTGAATGGGATGATCAATCCCGAGTAACCATGCTTTTTGTGCATATTCGGAAAAAAAAAAAAAAAAAAAAACGTCACTATCGCTTAGAACAATGTCGGTTACCTCAGTTTGATGGACATGTCTTAGGATATGTTTGGTCCTCATTTCTACTTGTAGAATATGAGGATAGCCGTTAACCAGACGACTGTAAGCGACCGGGGCGGTTTATGATGAGTTTTCATTCTTTCGCTTAAAATTAGTCGATCATACTTAGTTAGAAGGACACATACTAGTATGTGGTCGGTCCAGCTGATCCATTGGATCTTCGGGATAGCCGTTGACCTGAAGACTTTGATTTGGTCGGGGCGATAGAAGTTAAATTTTTCTTTTAGGGAAATGAAATTATTTTTCAAGTCTACTACTTCGTAAGAAGTTCTGTTACTATGTTTTAACAGAAAATTGATCCAACCTTGGAAAATGATAGATATACTGATTCTGTGTGCTTAACTAGTGAAGTTATTAGGCTTAAAAGGCTTAAGAACAGTCATTGTATGTCATGGTAGCTTTTTATGGTGCGTAAAAGTAGAAGTGATGCTAACTAAATCTACTCGATTTTATGTGGAAACTTCTTAAGAGTTCTGCATGTCTTCATATATATCTTTCCGAATGATAGGCAGAAAAGCGATTACCCAGTCATACACGAGCCTGTTAGTGTTCTGATTCCCGTAAAGATAGTGTGTGAAGAAACTGCAGTCATCCAGATTCGGGACTTGCAGTTGTTTACTACTCTGAAGTCTATGTAAATGTTTATTAAAAAAAAAAAAAATTAAAAATGAGTTATTGAAACATTCTAGAGCTGACAATGTCAAGACTTCTCAATCATGGAGTAAGAAAGAGAACGGGAAGTAGATGAAGAATACTTAAAACTTAATCAGACACTATGGGTCGAAGTCAATTCGGGGTGACTTGGGGAAAGCCAAATACGCTTTGAGAATAGATAGGAGGCATCTTAATCTCTGAGTTGTTGCCTACTTAATTTTTGAGCTTAATTGAACTTAACTCGTATCACAGAAACGATGAAAACCATCTTAAGTTATTTACCTGCCTACAACCTGTTTCTTTATGTCATAATACAGCTAAACACGGATCTATGTGACAGTCACGTAGTTAGTATGATTCCTGTTCGGATCTTTTCTAAAACGTAGTAGTCCCTGTCGAGACTGAAATTTGATCCCTTGTACTTTAATTTTTAAAAGTTTTCCGTACTTAGGTAGTTTATGATTTTATAACTGGTTACTTGGACTTGATCGTGTCATTTAATTCTTTAAGGAAGTTTTAAAACTTAATTGCAAATTGTTCAAATTATAGGGGTTGATTTTGTAAAATTTGATATATCGGCGAACTTGTGAATAACTTCTCCCTAGGCGAAGTTATCCACAACTTCGCCTGTATAAATCCGCTCCTATATAAAGGAATTTTTAAGGTCAACAGTTTCATAATTTTCAAACTTCAGCGAACTTAATCTCCGTATTTTCAGCGAACTTATCCGATTACCAGCGAACTTGTCTTTCGATTTCATCTTTGTTCTTTTTCTCAGTTTCCGTTATCGATTCAAGGTTCGTAGTGTCGTTATATCTTATAATCGATGTTCATGGTTGTTAATCCTAGGTTGTTTCGACACCCGGTTAGTGACCTCGGACGTTCGATCCTTAAACCCGGTTTCAAACTTGTTTTAACGTGGTCGTTCACACATTGATCGTCTAGATAACCATAATATCATGTTTTCCGGATTCCTTAATCACGAAATCACCAAATGCACGTTGTTTCATAAACCTATCAACCGCCGATTCAGATTCAGGCGAATTTAAGGATTAGGCGAAGTTATCCGCAACTTCGCCTGAGGTTTAACTTCGCCTGAGGCGATGTTGTGGTGAGGCGAAGTTTTCATTAACTTCGCCTGGACCTTTTTTCGTATTAGTTATTAGACGAACTTAAAGATGAAGCGAAGTTGTTCCCAACTTCGCCCCATCTTTAACTTCGCCTATACAGACTTTATCACAACTTCGCTCATGGTAACAAGCGAACTTGTGTTATGCCTTAACGTGTATCTAACTTGGTTCGTTTGTTGCAGATATGGATGCTGTTGCTGGTGCTGGAGGTGCTGGTGGCGATGACGGGGGAGATAACCAGAGACAATTCTTCCCTGGGCATAATATGTATATTACGTTAGACCCAGATGCGAGTGGTGTGGAGGATTACCGCGAAATCATCACTTTCCTCCTTCGCTCGCGGATATTCCACGCGATCACAACTACCCTGCCAATATCCTTACCCAATATTGAGGATTTTTGGCAGACGGTGGAATACGATTGCCGCGTTAAGCCCCCGGTTATGCGAGCAACCGTCAACAATCAAGAAGTTCAGTTCTCTTCTGAACAAATCCGGGCGGCTTTACGTTTCGGGAATGAGACCAGGGATGACCCGACGGACTTTGTGGCTCCTTTCCGAGATGGAGCGTTTTTACGAATGGGCTATTCGGGCCCGTTGGGCGATACACAAAGAAGGAAGGGTTTCCTACTCGATCAGTGGCGCTTCCTCATGCACGTAATGATTGTCTGCATGTCAGGGAGGAAGGCGGGTACTGACGGGATGGGTGCGACCATGCAGTCGGCGATGACTGCTCTGACTTATAACAAACGTTATAGCTTCAGTCAGATGGTCTTCTATGAGATCGATAGACAAAGACGGGCAGTGGCGCGTGAGAGGTTCATTATGTATCCAAGATTCATCCAGATGATCTTGAACCATGTGGCTCCAAATCTACCTCAGCGCCGCCCGATCAGATACGTGGAGAGTGTGAACAAACGTATCTTCGCTCAGTGCAGGACATCGAGCGCGAGGAGCAAACCTGAGCTCCGTCCCAGGCATACTCCACTCTTTGGGTATTTAATCAACCCGGAGTATGTTCCTGCCAATGGGGACGAGTTCAGAGACCCTCAACCACAACAGGTAGGAGCACCTCAACATATACATGCTGCGCCTGTTGTGTCACGAGAGGAGAACATAGACCTTGATGAAGTGTTTGGAGGTCAAGGCTACTTCGATATGGACCGAGTTGATCCTCAAGAAGATGTACAGGTCTCGGTAGCACAAGTTTCGAGGGTGGATGTTACTAGAGCAGCTACGACGGTGGCTGACTCAGATTTTGATGATGTAATGGATGAGGCAAGACGTATGATGGTAACTCGAGAAAGAACGTATGGGAAGAGAAAGAGGACAGATGACGACAGTGAGTCAGAAGAAGAAGAAGACATTCATAAGTTGATCAGACGTTCAAGAAGGGACATGACAGGTGCAGGTATGGGAGCAGGTGAGAGTTCAAGAGTCGTACGTTTCGCTCCACCCGCACTGTCAGGTATGTCACTTGTTCCTACACCATTACAGGTCACAAGGCCAAGCGCCACGGACGTTCCCGTGGTGGCTACATCATCATCTGTTGGCCTTCCATCTATCACTACTTTCCAGCTGACGACTCCGGAGATTGTGTCTTTACCACCTCTAACTCTTACTCCTTCAGAGGTGGTTGCACAATTTGTTGAGTCGACAGTCGTTGCAACTGCAGGGTTATCAGGTATGATACCACCTGCGGTTACGCCTGCTTCTGATGTCCCGGTTACATTTGAAATCCCTCCTCAGTACACTCAAGATATATCACATATGAGGTTCGATTTCGATGCAACCCTATCAGACTCGGAAAGAATAGCCGCACTTGAACGGGTCGTGGCAGAACAATCAAGGGTGAATCTTATCCAGACCCAGGCTATTCAGCGCCTAGTAACAGAGAATTAGCTGCAGTCGTCCCTCCTGGTTGAACATGGAAAAATTATAGATGCTATGAAGGAGTTCTTGGCATCTCAGGGGGAGACGAGCTGTAAAGGCGACGAGCTCAGGACAAAGAAGAAGAATGACAGAGACGATGATCCCAATGCATCGAAAGGTGCAGGTGGTGAGTTGCCAAGAACTACTCAAGCTCTTGGGACTTCCACAGCTCAGGGGGAGTCTGCAAGCGCAGCTGGCGGTTCTGGTGGTGATGAGGTGGTGATGGTAGATGACGAGGAGATGGGAGATGATGTGATCGATGCCTTGAAGGAATTAGATGATGATATGTTGGATGATGAATTTATGTGTGAAGATGATGTTCTACCAGTCGAAGAGATTGAAAAGATTGGTGCAGAAATTGTGATAGAAGATGATGTTGAAGAAGGTGAAATAGTTGAGGAGAATGTTGAACACGAGATCCCTGAAGTTGAAAAGTCAGATGTATGTCAAGATACAGTAGATGATGATACAGAATGGGAGGAGCAGCCTAGATGGAAGGAAGGCTATGCTCATTGGTTTATCAAAACTAAGAAGCCTGCTGTTCCAACCATGTTCAAGAAAAGTTATAATATCAAAGGCTATGCTGAATCAAAGAAAGGAATTATCTGTTGGCTATATCATGAACAGTTAAAAGTGTTCGTGGTGAAAAGATATGATGGGATCCAATACTTTAAGAGGACGTTGAGATCTCTCAATACATTGCCTGAATGTGAGGTGAAGGATTTGGCTAGATTGGGGTTGATTAATAGAAGCGACGACAACATGGCCAGAGTTATTGGGAAGATCGTGTGGAAAGAAAGTATTAAAGAAAAGAAGTTTGAGTTATTAAAGCACAGAAGGGAAAGCTAGTGGAAGATAAGGAAAGAGGAATGAGAGCAGATGGCAAGCCATGGATGGTAATGAAGTACAAACCGATTCGATGCATGAAAGAGATTCCAATGAAGACTATGCCTCAAGATGTGTTGAAAGATCTTAAATGGTGGTATGTTGATTGCCAGACCGCTGAAGCCGTGATGGAAGACGAAGACGAACAAGAAGTGCTAAGAGTGTATGATCCGATGCATCTTGTTAATTTATCGAAAGCTGATCTGCAGGTGTTAAATGAAAAGAAGATATTTTATATTCCTGCTTGGAAAGACGAAGCGAGGAAATATCAGCGAGTAGTCACGGTATGCGTGAGAGAAGGAGTACATGCATGAAGACCAAGAGATTGAAGATTACAAGACGCGTGCTTGAAGATCAAGACATGAAGCTACTGCCAAGGGGGAGTCTGTTGGTGCATAATGTCAGTAGTTCATAGTCTAGTGTCTGTAATCGAGTCTGTAATGATTAATTATGTTTTATATGTTTAAGCGAAGTTACTAACAAGTTCGCTGTTTAGGCGAACTTGTTAGTCAAGCGAAGTTATGGACAACTTCGCCTGAACATGCCAGGCGAAGTTATCGTGTATTTATATTCCTAGGTTACGGTTTGTTTGGTGGGTTGAACGATAGTCGTATACGAGAGTTCGTGTCTGTAATAGTGATATTGTATCACGTGTTTTGGTTATAATATAACGTGTTTGTTTATCGTATCGTGTTTGATCTATTCGTGTCTTCTACGCTCGTAACGACCTACGCAGGGATTCCGCACCTACGTAGATCGAGATATCTCGTATTGATCCGTCCAGGGGAACCTACATTAGTGATCAAGACACTCCTTTGTCAAGAGAAGATATCCCTCCTTTTATGGTTGATGCAAGTACCGAATTAGCTGCCACTGATGTAGCTGATAGTGAGAATGGTGATGAGTCTGATCCCGATGATACATTATGGGATTGGATGCATGCGGATGAAGATGGCGATAATTGAGTAATAAGGTACAAAAAAAATGATTCTGGTTGAAACACTAATTTTGCTTGACCTACTCGGTTTGATCGTTGTTTATTTCCGTTTCAGGTTGCAATAAGAAGGATATCTGATGTTTGTTGGTTGCCTGATCCAAGTTTTGGTTTTTATTTGATTTCAGTTATGTTTGAAATTGACCTGATAAATAAAATAGACATGTTTGACGAGTTAACTAATATCGATCCATTTGTTTTCAAGTTAATTGACCTATTTATGGGTTTGAAACTGTTAAGTATTTGTAGTTTTAATCGTTGACAGGGGCATATCTTGTAATTTCAGTTTCGTTTAAACTTGACCAGTTAACTAAATTTGACATGTTTTGACCCGTTAACTATTTTTTATATGATTATAGAAACAATATTATGAAAGTCAAACACAAAGAGCAATTTTGGTATTATCGGGAGTATCATAAAACAAGGGTAATATGGGAATTAACTAATGTCTATATAATGGAATTGCTTTGTCTAGGCAAATCTGACTTTTTAAAGTGACTCTTTTAGCAAATCTTGACATTTTTGGTCAAAACTGACCAACAAATTTATATATGGTTAAATTATTGGTTATATATAATCATAAGGGTTATAGGTGTTCTTTTAGTGTTCAATGATGGACACAAGGGGCAATTTCGGTATTATTGAAATTATACCATAAATTAGGATCAGTTGAGAGGCTGTCTTTAGATGGGGTTGACTTTTTAACCAGCTTTGACTTTTTGGTCAATATTAATAGTTTTGACCTTTTTTTAACCATCTTTGACTTTTAACCAGTTTTCAAGGACAATCTAAAGCAATATACATGTATTAGAACTATTCTACTTTGGTCTTAAACTAAACGATTTTTGTTTAGATTGCAATTAAACATAGTGATGGCTAGACTCACAAACGAACTGCACGTTCAGTGAACCGTTCGACAGGAGGTTCACTAATGTTCATTTATCTAATAGTTAAATAATATATATTATATATCAAAATTACAGACACACATACATATATTATATATATATGTGTGTGTGTGTGTGTGAATAGTATAACAATATATAAAGAAAAATAATTAAATAGTTAGTAGATAATAAGCAAGCCGCTCACGAGCCCATCTCAATTTTGACAAGCTACTTATGAGCCGAGCTCAAGCTTTAGAAGTATAATTTTTTTCGAGTCGAGCTCGAGCCCTCTTTAAATTAAAATGAGTTAAGCTCGAGCCCTCTTGTATGAGCTCGACTCATTTACACCCATAGGAATCAATCACTCTAATTTCCCTCATTTACCCTTCAGGAATAAATCACCCTAATTTCTCACATTGACCATGAATGACCGTCAGTGACCCTAACTGGTTGTTAATGACCTAATGGACCGTCCTTAACCTTGATTAACCATCATTAACACTAAAGAACACCTATAACCCTTATGATTATATATATAAAAAATTACTCTAGTTTATCAATGATGCCCATATTAACCATAAACAAGCGCATCAATCACCCTAACTGGCCATATTAATCTTAAATGACAATTAATCACCTTCATCGGTTGTTAATGACCTAATGGACCGTCATTAATCTTAAGTGGTTGTCATTAACCTTAAAACAACACTAAATAATTTTTATTGATTATAACTGAACAAAATTAACTATAGTTGTCCATTGATGCGTACATTAACCAAAATGACCATCAATCTACCTTATTACCTATATTAAAACTAAGCAGCCATTAATCAATTAATCATTGTATTAGGTTATTGACAAAATGTCATTAGTCTTGATTGATCATCATTAAGCCTAAACTAACACTTAATATAACCCTTGTTAATTATACCATATTAACCCTAAACGGCCATTGGTCACCGTAATTCATTGTATTTTCCTGATGAGCCGTCATTAACCTTTATTAACCATCATTAGCACTAAACAACACCTACAACCCTTATAATTATATATATAAACAAAATTTACTCTAGTTATACATTGATGCCCATGTTAACCATAAACAACCATCATTCACCCTAATTGCCCATATTAATCTTAAATGGCTATTAGTCACCTTAATTGGCTGTTAATGACCTAATGGACCATTATTAACACTAAAACCAAAATTATAACCTTTATTAATTATAATTAAACAAAATCGATTCTAGGTGACTATTGATGCATATGACCATCAATAACTTTAATTTCCAGATTAATTCGAATGATCACCATTCACCCTAATTGACTGTTAGTGACCTAATGGACCGTCATTAACCTTGATTAACCATCATTAACCCTAAACACAACATTTAATAACCAAGACTGATTATAACTGAACAAAATTTAATCTAGTTGTCCATCCCCATATTAAATCTAAACGACCTTGAATCACCCTAATTGCCATATAGTAAACTTCAACGACCTTAAATCACCCCAAATGCCCATATTAACTCTAAATGACCATCAATTTATGCTATAAGCATTTTTTTTTCCTTTTTGTAGATCATGGTTCTAAATTTTTTTAAAATGTAACTGAACTTACTTTACTATATTATATAGTCATTAACTATGATTTATGTATTATTTCTTGATCTATAATGTATTTTAATTTGCTTTTTTTTTCTTAATACATTTATATTGAACTTATAGAACTAGTCTTCAGGGAAATAACTTCGCAAAATTTTATTGAACTCCAGCTCCCCCAAATTAATTCCCGCGTCCCTAAATTGCCAATGTCAAATCTCAAAAGGAGGTTGAATTTGAAAAAAACGGTTTCATCTTTGGCAAGTTTAAACATCGTAATTCCATTCTGTCGTATCATTGCTCACATACAATAGCAAAATTGTAAGTAAAACTGATCCCCAAGTTGAAATTGATTCTTGTTAGAGCTGAATTGATTCTTATCATATACATGTATGCGTTTAGTTTGATTTGTATGAGTACCATTAACTTGAAATTGATTCTTGTATGAGCTAAAATGCCATTAGGTGAAACAGATATTGTTGATGAATTTCTAGTATATTTTCGAAATTGATTCTTATATGTTTTTACCAGGGCCCGAAATTTGTTAGTCATTAGGTTTTCATCTGATCATTTGGTTTCTAATGAAATCAAGGGAGTTGTTTTCTGAGAAGGGACTTTTGTTTCCTGTTTTTAGAAATTAAAGACCTTTGATTGCTGTTAGTTTATTTCAGTCACATAAACACAAGGGTCTTTGTATTAAGGTCAATCCGTGAGCCGACCGTTAGTTACGGTTTTTGATAATCAAAAACCAAAACTTTATCAAAAACCAAAACTAAACCGTTGAAACCTAAAACCGAGCCGTTTCTAACAGTTTGGTTCCGGTTTGAGCTTATTAAGCCTTTATAAAAATTGCATGAGGTATAAAATGAAAAGGTTATTACATAATAAACTGAATTTGTAACTATTAAATGTGTGTGCATATGTTACTGATATAGTTTGAACATAAAAATTAAAATGCAAACTTTACCTAACTGTATATGCATGTAGAATTGGTATTTTTTTAATAAACAAACTTTGTATATAGGGTTAGAACTTAGAATGTTGAAACCGAAAGCAACTAATTAAAAGTTCATGGTACTTGAGTGTTTGATGAGACTGCCCAGATTTGACTAAATGTAATACAATACATATAGTTAGAGGTGCATAAATAGGGTATTATTAAAACAAGGTTCTAGGTATGAGCCTGCAGTATTTAAAAAACCCGTTTTCTGCTGTTTTTTTGTAAACGGCCAGCAGTATTGAAAAAAGCCGTTTCTGTGTTTCTTTTTTGTTAACGGCCCGAAGTATTGAAAGAACTTGTTTTCTACAGCTCTTTGTTAACGGGCCTACAGTATTGAAAACCCGTTTTCTGCAATTTTTTTGTTAGTTGGCCTGCGTTAATGAAAAATCCCATTTTTTGCAGTTTTTTTAGCGGGCCTGAATTAATGAAAAACCCCGTTTTCTACTGTTTTTTTGTTAACGTGCCCGCAGTATTTACAAAATTGCTTCCAGGTTTTTAGAAAACCCAGATTTCGGGTATAACTCGAACCAGCTTTCGGGTCTTTAAAAACCCGAACAAAACTGCTTCCAGGTTTTAACCCAGATTTCAGGTATAACTGGAACTAGATTTCGGGTCTTTGAAAACCCGAACCAGTTTTCAGGTATTATCTGTTCTAGATGGATATGAGTTCGGGCTCTGATTTCAGTACTGAAAGTCATACCTTAAATTTTATAGTTTTGGGATAAAATTTATGGGATTTTTAATACAAGATTATATTGTGCACATACTAGATGGCTAAATGGTGTGAAAACTTAATAATTTTAAGCTGTCTTTGCAGCCATGGTATCACTCATTTCTTGGCTTTTCACTTTCAACCAATTTGTTGGTTATTGAGATTTGCATCTGCTAGATCTACTTATTTTTTTGGTTATAATATGCTTGATTGTGATTACATTGTGGTTTTTTTATTAGTTTGTGCTTGATTGTCATTTCTTGGCTTCTCACTCTCAATATATTGTCCGGTTCAAAATAAAACGAAAGCACAATTCAAGTTAAAAAAATTGAAAAAGGGCCCCCGATGTTTACTTTGCTTTGACCCCAAAAATCGCTCGCTCGCCCCGCCATAAATAAAATGCTAAATATTAAATTAAACAGGTCTAATGGCAAGCAAAAGACAATTGAATGATTATGACAAACTTAAATTATTGAGGGTTCAAGAAAACAAAGAAATGCTACGAGCAATGGGAATTAAAAACATGTCAAACTCGATGACAAGTTTAGTAGAAAGTAAAAAAAGAAGAAAAAGAAGGTGAACCAACATCTTCTAGTGCGAGAGATGACGACTGGATTCCTGAAATGGGTGATGATGGCGGCGAAGATTATACAGAGGTTGCTACAAGTGTTAAAGCAGCCAAAAAGGTTATGCTATTATCTATTACTTTTAGCTCTATATATTTATGTTTCTAATGAAAATGAAATTTGTTATAGAAACATCTTCCACGATATATTTCACCATGAAGAAAGTTGCTAATTTAGCAAAGCAAGGTCGAGTTATCGCTCCAAAGGTCATGGATTCAAATACATTAAAAAAGAATCATTCTAAAGCAACACTTACCATGGGTGAGTTAATTTCAAGTAATAAAGGGACAACACAGGGGGGGGGGGGGGTGCTTAAACAAAATTTGGCAAAGCCTGCTTGTGTTAAACCCGGATCAAATAAAGGTTTTTTTCTTGCTGACGATGATAACGTCGTTGATGATGAAGTATTTCAAGGTATCATTTTTGTGGTCTTAAGGTTCAATTAGTTATTGAGTAATAACAAAGTCAGCCATACAGCTGGTTTTCATATTTATTTACTCTTATATGCTTTCAGATGTTAATGAAGTAGATATTGAACGAACATATTTGGAAGGTGCTGGCGATGAAGGGCATATTGTGAGATCTCAAGGTACTTATACTATATAACTTTCATATTCTATCTATGGATGTTCAACTTAAATACTATTATGTTGTACAAGGAAACATGAGAATAATATGCATGTCTCCAAGTTGCAAATTTTATATTTATACTGTTAGCTTGTTATCATTTTCTCACGGTACAAAGAAAGGCGGGTTCTTTCAGTATACTTGTTTAATAGAATTTATAAGCGTGGGTTACTCTATATCGTATGTGGTTCTTCGTATTTAGTTATTTGTTAATTAAATTAGCTGATTAGTTGACTTAAATTTTGTGGGGTTAAATGTTTTATATCTAACATAAAATTCCTTGTGATTTATTCATTAGAATGAAAAATAAATCATCTATATAATCAGAACAACAAGTATAATGTGCTTAACCAGGTTGGTTTCTTTTTTTGATTATATTTATATGAAGGAACAGTGGGTTATTTGCTAGGTAGATTATGTTTTATTGTATAAATACACATGATATAAAAGTTTGAATAGAATATAGATGTCATGGTCATATACTGTGATTATATGTTGAACACGATTAGAATCGGCTCAAGCAAACCCATTTTAGTGGTATTAAACCCGGTTTACAATCCTAAATTTATTATATTTGGTTTGTTTTATTATATGGGCTAATACATTTGTTATTGGGCTGAGGAGGTTTGTGGAGGTAGCCCTAATTGGGCTAGGCCCATTAGGGTATCATGATGGTGGCCATGAGACTCTATATAAGGAGGTCTTCACCTCCTTATCAGGGGGTCATGCTCAGTAGGTGCCACCACCAGTTTTTGTGTCTGTGAACAAGAGATCTTCAAGATCATCTTAGCGGTCACCTCCACACCCCCAAAACGCCACTGCAGATCGCGAGCAGCCGGAGGAGAGGATCAGCAGACCAGGATGCGGTTCATTCATCTCGAAATCCGTGGAAGCTCCGTCATGGGTCAGGTCAGATTCCATTTCGTGCTTCGACATTGGCGCCATCCGTGGGACCGCAATGAACCACACTGGCCTTTCTTCTCGGCCCTCCGATCCGTTCATCAAAATCTCAGGAAGAACCACCAAGCTTTTGGGGGAAACCCTTAGATCTATGTTTTCAGATCTGGAAAATACTTCCAGATCTGGAAGATGCAGGAGGAAACCACCAAGCTTTTGGGGGAAATCCTTAGATCTGTGTTTTCAGATCTGGAAAATACTTCCAGATCTGGAAGAAACAGGAAGAAAACAACGAGCTTTTGGGGAAAACCCTCAGATCTGGGTTTTCAGATCTGGGTTCGTCCGAGCAGCAGCCACACCTCATATTCATAGGTTTATAAACCCTATCAGATCTGTTGGTTTTACATAAAACCTACCTGATGTAGATATTCAAAACCTTTGGGTCGCGCGCGTGCCCAGGCAATTACTCTGCGCCACAGCGGGTCGCGCGCGAGCCCAGGCAATTACTCTGCGCCACAGCGGGTCGCTGCGCTGCGCCCAGGCAATTACTCTGCGCCTCAGCGGGCGCGAGCGCGCGCCCAGGCAATTACTCTGCGCCTCAGCGGGTCGCGCGCGCGCGCCCAGGCAATTACTCTGCGCCTCAGCGGGTCGCGCGCGCGCGCCCAGGCAATTACTCTGCGCCTCAGCGGGTCGCGCAGCGCGCGCCCAGGCAATTACTCTGCGCCTCAGCGGGTCGCGCGCGCCCGCCCAGGCAATTACTCTGCGCCACAGCGCGCGCGCCCGCCCAGGCAATTACTCTGCGCCACAGCGGGTCGCGCGCAGCGCACCAGGCAATTACTCTGCGCCTCAGCGGGTCGCGCGCGCGCGCCCAGGTAATTACTCTGCGCCACAGCGGGTCGCGCGCGCGCCCAGGCAATTACTCTGCGCCTCAGCGGGTCGCGCGCAGCGCCCAGGCAATTACTCTGCGCCTCAGCGGGTCGCCGCAGCGCTGCGACCAGGCAATTACTCTGCGCCATAGCGGGTCGCGCGCGCGCCCAGGCAATTACTCTGCGCCTCAGCGGGTCGCGCGCGCTGCGCCCAGGCAGTTACTCTGCGCCTCAGCGTGTCGCGCCGCGCGCGCCCAGGCAATTACTCTGCGCCACAGCGCGCAGCGCGCGCCCAGGCGATTACTCTGCGCCTCAGCGGGTCGCGCGCGCGCCCAGACATGAAGGCAGAGCATGCTCAAGCAATAAGCATGCTCAAGCAATAAGCATGCTCAAGCAGCAAGCATGCTCAAGCATCAAGCATGCTCAAGCAGCAAGCATGCTCAGGCATCA